>NW_008671840.1:0-25783 GCF_000695815.1 Acanthisitta chloris | reverse complement strand
CAGCAGGAGCTTCCCATGGGGTCACAGCCTCTTTTTGGGCATCCACCTGCTGTGGCATAGATCTCCTCCATGGGCTGCAGGTGGATCTCTACACCCTGTTAATCTCCATGGGCTGCAGGGGCACAGCTACTTCACCATGGTCTTCACCACAGGGCACAGGGAACCCTCAGCTCTGGAACCTGGAGCACTTCCCCCCTGTCCTTCTCCACTGACCTTGGTGTCTACATAGTTGTTCCTCTCACAAATTCTCACTCCTTTCTTCTCTGTCTGAAATTACTTCTGCCCAATATCTTTTTCCTTTCTTAAATATGTAATCATAGAGATGTTACTACCACCACTGATTGGCTTGGCCTTGCCACAGTGGTGGGTCTGTCCTGGAGCCTCTGGCACTGGCTCTGCTGGGCATGGGAAGCTTCCAGCATCTTCTCACAGAAGTCACCCCTGTAACCACCCCTCCCCTCCACCCACCCCCGACTGCCAAAACGTGCCCACTCAAAACCACTATATGTGGGACAGTGCAGAAGGCATTGTTTCTGTTTTCTGGCACTAGAGAGATGGTTACGCTTCAAAAGAAGATGAGCATGATTAGGTCAGGTTCCAGAAACAAGCTTAATCCTTTGAAAAGTACAAATCTTAGCACTGGTAAATCTTCCCTGCTAGTGTATTGCAAAAAGCAAATCTGGAAACAGAATTTCTTGGGGGTTTTTCTCTTCTGAGATCAAATAAAGGGAAAGAATTTTGGTACAGATAAATAAATTTGGAGTGGATGGGAAAGGGTTGGGTTTACTTTTCATTTTTCCTGTGTGCATCTTCCTGACAGTCCTTAATGACAGCTCCCCCCTGAGACTTACAGCTATTGATACTAATTCAATTTGTTAGAAATATCAGCTTTTTGGATAGTCACTCTGGTGTCTAATTTAATGTTTGAACCAAAGCATTCACCAGTTGAAGAGGTTCTGCAGGTAGTTTAATTCGCTTTGAATTTCCCATGCAGTCACATAACAGCCAGTAGTAGTGCTACTGTCATGTTTTCTTCCCTGAAGCCAGTTCCAGCAGTTCTGCTGAGTCTGCTGAGCTTGGATCCACTGGAAAGCTCCAACACTACCTGAAACCAATGGAGAAACTGAGGGGATCTTGAGCAAACATATTCAGAAAGCAACACTTGCTTCACTTCAATGTGAAAAGAACTGGCCAACAAGAAATCAGATGTAAGGCTCAATCATTTACATCTTGTACATGGAAGAGGATAAGCCTACTCTTCATAGGGTGGAAGGCAGAAAACAGCTGTCAAGCCATGATCATGACAGGGAAAAGAACTGTGTAAAATTCTGCACAGCTGGAAGACTCAAGCAGCATCAGTAGCACAGAGTACATAGAAAGAAGCCTTGAAATTTTAAAAATAGCAAATGGAAGAAAAAAGGAAATATAACATAAAATATGCATCCAAAATGCATCTTACAAAGCATTGTAGAATCTTGAAAAGGGGAACAAAAAGAATTAAGTCCAGCACGGTTAAGAACAGTGAGGACAGATATTTAATAGATTAGGAGTGAAAGGACTAAGTTAGTGCATGTGTTGGAACAAAATGGTTAACTTTGAGAAAGTGGCTAAATTTTTGACAGCAATGAACATAGGAGAATGTCTGATACTAGTGGGAAAGCTTGGACAACTTCTGTTCAAGAATTTTACAATAATTGGCTGAGAAATTTTCTGAACTCCCTTCTTGAGTTACTTTTGGTTGTGGGGTTTTGTTTCTCTTTAGCAGCTGTTGAAATGTAGGCGGAAACCTGGGAGGAAAGATAAAAATCATTTAGGATTGTGCCAATAATTGAAACAGGTAGGTAAGGTGAAAGGTATTACATGGGCACTTGTCTCTGAATCTTGAAGAACATATCCATGTATCTCTCATCAGTCTTAAAAGAGTGTCTGTATTGCACAGTGCAGCTCTGCTGAGATACTATCTTGGTTTTAGGAACAATACAGCTGAATCAGTGCAGCCTCTGCCCTATTTTAATTAGTCTGGGCATACCACTGTGCTGATGCAGCTAAACTGTTCCCAGTTCTGGAGCTGGTTCAGTTGGAATTATGTCAGGTATTGTAGCGTATTTCGGTATTGCACCATAAAAACAGAAATGCCAGACTCCATATGTCTGGCCATTTAGTATATTGCTCAACGGAGGGGTCATATTTGCACCAGTAAAGAAAACTTCCAGTTGGAAGAACAGGCAACAATACAACATAAATCTCAGCAGCTATTCTTCCAACAGGGTAATTTGTACTTGTCTTCAGCAATCGTGCACTTGCAGTGTTACAAACAATGATGTATGAGCATTCGTGTGAAATACAGTTCAGATGCTACCACTATATTATGAACTACTTTACACGAACCTTCTTAGTGCAGATGAGGTCAACAAGACGGTGCCACCCTTGATGATTTATGCACACAGAACCAGAAGAATAAAACCAACCAAACAAACAAAAAATAGTGAGAGAAAGGTCTTGATTAGAATAAGAAAGAAAACTACCGAAGACATAAAAAATGATCACATATTCTAGAGCATGGTATGCTGAACAGTACAGAATGGGGTCTCTCATCTGTGTATCATTTTGGTTTTCTTTTCTGTAGTGAGTCTCTGTTGAGTCTCTTGGAGTCTTACGGTATTTCTTCCACAGTAACTTCCCTGCAAGCTATTACCCTAATTGCACAGATAATTTGTACAAACCACAGGCTAGTACTTGGACTTGACTTTTCTCACTGCCAAATTTTCTTTTTCCTCCATCAGATTTTCTTCCTTGTTTAGTGCCACACTCCTCATCTTTCTCTTTTCCTCCCTGCTGTGAAAGTATGTGTCTTTTCTGTTCTCTCTCAAGCTCCACTTGCCTGAGGAGGAGATCTGGGATCCTGTGGAGCAGTTCACAGACTGCTCATAAACAGGAAAACAGTGTCTGCAGCAGCCCCTTGCAGGTTCTGCCAGCTGCCTGGGTCAATACCCTCGCAAATTATCTCCAGCAAAGCCTTGCTAGCTGAGAAGTGTCACTGGTTATTCGTGGAGGAGTGAATATATGGCTACTTGCTCCTCAAAGACAGCGTTTCCTGCCTCCATGCACCTTATGATGCCTGGTGAACAATGCTTGGGAGATCAGCTTGCTGTGTTGTGGCTCAGGCATCACTGGAGTGGGTACATCTGTGCCATGCTGAGGTATCTGCTGGCACAGGGGAAACCCCTTGCTCTGTATGTATATGGTCCCTTTGTTTTGAAGAACGTCAGTGCCCTAACTTGGATGTTTTTAATTGTTTTTGTCATTAAAATGACAAGCAGATAAGATTCATGGGAGCACAGACCAACTGGGCACAGCAGATGACAAACTCCCACCAGTATCTGCCCTGGTGTTGCTTGGCCTCTGTCCTCAACATTCAAGAGCCTTCACCCTTAGTTATAAAACATACCTTCAGCATCCCTGAACATGCACATAAAATCTTAAGAACAAAGCCATTAGGAAGAAAGAATGAGAAGGAAAATTGTGTGTATCTATGGCTTCTTCAATGAAAGGGGAAGAGTGAAATAAAGTACCCAAGACTATGAAGCCCAAGACTATTTCGTGGTGGCAGTAAGGCTTTCCTTCCCAACCTAACACCCAATCTGCTTCACCACAAGATTAAGGAAGAAAGAAATACAGTCTTCATGATTAGTTCCAGAATTTGCAGAGAGATGCTTAGCTCCACTCTCATAGAAGGGCTTTTGTGTGTTTGCGTATGCTTTTTAAAGTCTTTGGCAACCTCCCATCACTACAATATATTCACTGCAAACATATGTGTTGCATTAGTAAGTTATATTGTCCTTTACCTTCCCTCATCATGTCAGCAGTATCAAGTTCTGGAATTAATTTTATGTCCTCTTTCTTCATTCTAATTGTAATAAACCAATCCTCCTCAGATACTTATGTAATATTTTGAGCATAATATTTCTAACTCATGTTTCTCAGATTTTGTGTTTTGTTTGGTTAGGGGTTTTTTTTTGTTTTGTTGATGTTTCTTGGGGATTTTTTGGTTGGGTTTTTTTGTGCTTTTAGGGCTGTGGTTTTGTGTGTGTGCTTTTGGTTTTGTTTTTTTGTTTGTTTGTTTTTAATTCTGGTTTCTAGAGTCCTGTAGGTTGCGTTTGAAAATTAATTAGCCCTCAGGATTGCAGAGAAAATTTGAAATGAAATTGAAAACTTCTAACAAGCCGAGAAAACGGAAAGAATTGAGCAGCTGTTTTTCCATCTCATGATTTGTACCCCTGTCTAGTGATTTTTGTGATCTGCCTCTGAACTTTTTGAATGCATAGGGCTGGTGGTACATCAGCTTCAGTCCCTGTTATGCTGAGGGGACATGCTCCTCACATGCTGAAATTCTGGTGCTTCCTAGGGAGGAAAACCTTTCTGCAGAGTAACTTTGTCATGTAATTTAGGATGCTGCCTGTGTGAAGAAAGGAACAAATGCTGGGCAACAGCAGCTCTAGCTGAAGGAAGGGAGATGTTCTCTTTTCTATCAGTAATTATAGGTGGATTTCTGTTTTTCAATTTTCTGCCTGTGCTGTTTGTGCTCACTCAAGCATTACCTCCCAGCCTTTGCTCTGCAAAAAGCTTACACACAGCAGACACAAGTTTTCATTTATCTGACAAGGATAGCCCATTTCTTCAATTTAGACCTTAACCTCACTGTATCAAAAAGAACCTTACTCCTGATTTAAATCTTTACAAAGTAGGAATAAATTGGGTTTATGACATCCTATGTTTCTCCTGAGGTTCTTTTTTTCAACAAGCAAGGTCTTGTTACAGCTGTGTAGGCACAGACCATGGTCTGTCAGCACAAACCACTCGTTTATCTGTCCCATGCACAACCTGCATACTGCCAAGTCTCAGCTCTAAGCCAGTTCCCAATACACATGCTGTACTATGCAGCCCAGAACATATGCATAGTTGAAGTAAATTAAGTATTTTCCTCCATTCTCTGCACTTTTTGTGCACCTCTGGTTCATACAACTATGGTAGAAGTCATTCCAAAAATGAAGGTGCTAAAAATGTCAAGGCTTTGGAACTGAATTAGCATCTATATACTACATCTTTTTTCCCCTCTAGGTATTTGTCCTTCTTATCCAGAAATGTTAATAAGAGTCTGTACACACCAAATTACAAACAAAACAGTATGGCATATCTTTTTTATAATATATTTTTTACAACATAATCACAGACATTTGGCTAATAATCATTGGAAGACATGGCACATTCTTACATTTATAAAAAATTCTGAACCAAAAGGAATCTAGAAGACTCTTCCTCTCTTCTTTACTTTCATAAATTAAATACACAATGTGCCCCTCCTGGAAAAGGCACAGCACATTTCCAACATTTAGTCATAATGAAAACCAGAAGGCTATAGTCTGGTTGCTCTGGAGAATGTGTGCACTGCAGAGAAGAGGAATAAGGACCATTTCCTCTGTTTGTGTGTCTCTTGTGAAGGAGGTGATGTGTCTGTGGGGTTGAGAGGCTGCAGGGTCCATGTCCTGAGATCCAGTCCTGCAAGGCCCGTGACTGTGCAGAGTCTCTGCCCATACCCCACCTCTTATGGACATCAGGGCCAGGGGAAAAAACTCCCATGAGCAAAATCAGATTATAAAGGCTCTGTGTTGGAGAAGTAGGAAGGGTCTCTCTCATCTCAGCTGTATGTTATGTCTGGATCCCTTAGGGGCACACTTTGGCCGCAGGGGCAATGGGCATGATGAGGACAGTGCTGGCAGATACCTGGGATGGCCTCACCACAGCTGAGTGGGAAGTAGGGTGCCAAGGAAGTGCAGGAGAGCCCTTTCTCTGTAGCCCTCCTGCAGAGGAGACCTGGGGCACTGTGGGCTCCCCACCAACCTCCTATCTCTCCAGGTGCCTGGGGACCCCCTGCTGCCAGCACAACATCAGCATCACCTCCACGGGGAGCAATGGGAACATGGACCTCTCACCTGCAGCACAACTCATCCGTGAAATGGCAAGGAAGTGGCAGCAATGGTCCACAGAAGTATTTTAAAATAATTTTATTAAATTCGATAGGAATATAGAATACTCTTAGCTAATACACCTAAGAGTCAGCCAAAGGCACTGGAAACAGCCAAATCCTTTTTTCCCCTCTGTAAATACATATGATTGCCCTCTGTCCATGTATGGCACTGCTGGATAAGAACAGCCACTAACTGTACCAAAATGTACTTTCCAAACAGTAATCAAATTTGCTTAATTTATATCTTCATCCTTTTTTGATCCCTTTTTAATGGGAAAAATCCCTCTAAAAAGTATCTTTTTGAGACTGCTCAAAAAAAAGGAAAGAGAAAACGTTGTAGAGATTCATAAAGGGACTATGTGGGGGGTTGTAATTGAAGATTTGCAGAGACTAAGGGGTAGGCTGAGACAAAATGGTATCCCAGGCAGGTATTGCTGGAACAATTAACTATTGCTGGGATGTTAAAACCTTTCTCTGACATTTTTTTTCTCATGTTCACAATACTCAGTGCCTGAAATGTGAAACCCTAACTGTTTACCAGACTCAGATTGACATTTTTTTTCTCATGTTCACAATACTCAGTGCCTGAAATGTGAAACCCTAACTGTTTACCAGACTCAGATTCAGATCATCTTGACAACTGATGGCCATCTGAGGAAAAGGAAAAAAAAAGGCAGGTATTGCTGGGCCAGGAGCCAGGTGCCAGACTGGCACTGCTAAAAAGATACCACCATGAGCTGGTCCTAAGGTGCTCCTCTTTCACTTGGGGTCTGCCTATGCAGAAGTCCATGTCCTGCACCTGCAGTGAATTGGCAGGATGACTATGTGGATAAGGAAGAATGGTTGAACCAAACACAAATAAACTCTGTTGCCACCCAGGGAGACTAACAGCCCTTTTACACTACAAGTAACACCATTAAAGGCCATTGCTGATAAGAGAGGAATTTAGTGGCAATGGAAGGGTTTGCTACCTCCTCTGTGTAACAAATGGAAAGGCATAAAGAGGGAAGAGCACTAAATAACATGTACAATCTGCTTGAGGAACAGTTTGGAGACATGAAAAGTCAAAGGTAATATACTGTTGACAAACAGCATAGGAAAAAGAAAACATTCTGTAGTACTAAACACATTACACTACTTGAAGATTTTGGACGAAAATCTCCAAAGTTTTTTTTATGAAATTTATTTTTTAGGAAGCTCCTCAAATCCAAACATTAGACTTGAAAAAATAATGAAGCGACAAAATAAAAGACCACAGAAATAAAAAATAATTTCATGAGTTTTATCCAATGAACAACAAAACAGCAATTAATGGTGTGACTAGTGCATCCAGATCAAAATTCCAGATCACATTGTTTAAATAATAACTGTGATTACTTTGCTAGCATAGAAATAGTTTTTTCAAAGTATGTTCTTTGTAGATAAATAGAACAACCCATACATTCACAGTCTATGAGGAAAATGAGAACTACATTGGAAGTACAAATAAACACATAGCTTTGGTTTGGCACTATGTGCTGCTGAAATACACTTAGGTTTGTGTGCACCAGAGGTGGATCCAGATTCCGGTAACTTTTAATGCTACTTGAAGCTAACTAGTGAGGCAGATCTGGTGTTCTTCCCATCTATTTGCCTGTTTGGAGCAAACACAAAGGATCTATTGTTCAGCCACACTTCCTGCAGTGGGTTAGGAATAAAGCTCAGGTTGTTGTCAGGGTGGGTGTTGCAAAGAATCCATTGAGGTGATTAAGACATTACAATGGCAAAAGGGGAACAGAAATTTTTATCTAACCATTATCTCCCCAGCTTTTTCTGCCAGGTAACATTATCTGTTTGTCTCTTTGTAATTGTACAGCACCTTTTTCATCATAGCTAGTCCTGCCTTAATGTGAGACCAAGGATAACAGCTATATTTAGGAGAATTTGGAAGGCATTTTATTTAAAAGGAAATCTTGGGAATGGGAGCTTTAAGAAAATGTTAAGTAGATAAGATATGGCCAAGAAAATAGTTGCGATTACATCCAGACAGAAGAATTTGCAATGAAAAATGTTTATGGAGATTTCATATTTATATGTTCACTACAAAAGGAAGATACAGTGCAGTAAAGGAGCATGTGAATTTACAGAGCAGCAATGATCCAGCACTAGCTTTCTGTCCAGACACCCCTAATGCATAATGGATATGAGGTACCTTATTCCATTTCTTAAAGTAAAAGTGGTAGCTTTCCTATGAATACATAAATCCAAATCTTTGTCTTCCACCACAGAGCGATGGAGGAGGAGGGAAGAGGCAGCTCTATGTCCTAGATGAAAGCAAATGGTCACAGCAGATCCTGAGGAGGGTTCAGTATGATGCTATGTAACTGTGCTTGACCTCTCTTATGTTGTCCAGCAGCAGATGCACAGTGCTTTGTCTTCATTTTATTTGTGAAGTGAGACAGCTGATGTGCAATAAAAAGAGGCAAATACTTCATCCCTACTGTTAGAAAGACAAACTTTTACGGTGTGTTTCACTTTGCATATCCTTTGTGGGTGCAAAGCACTGAAGAAACACTGGAGGGGTTAAGGAGGTAAGGTTAGCTATCAGTAGATATGGTGCTGGCTTGTTCATCTCTTAAAAATAAAAAAAAAAATAAAGACAGCAAAACCAGTCTGTGCCTTTTCTTCACTGATATCTTACTGTTATAAAAACCCCTCTAGCCAAGTTGCCTTGTAGAAATCATCCTTGGTGCAGTTAAGAGAAAGGACCACATAATGTGAACTAGTAGGAACACAAAGCTCTATGATATGAAAGGGGACAAATTTTCCAGGGAGTAATAACACTTCAAAACTCCTTAATTCAATGCAGAATTAGCCCAGCAATAGCTCTCAGCAGTCATACATGTGTCTTCTTTATGCAACTCCTGTTCTAATTCAACAATATTCCAAATTAAAAATTGTCCCACTAAAATCGAACTCTACGTGGTTTAAAAACATATCTTGGATTTTGACTGACAGTGCTTGGTGAGGAAAGAATTCCTCTTTAGAAAGAAGATAGGAAAAACTGATTTTGACAGCCAACACAGAAAGAGGAGTGTTGTTCCTCTCAGAACAATGCCACAAAAAGGACTGCAGGGATTACTGTGACTAGTAATATAAAGAAACAGGCACTGGAAATTTATACCTGATATTTATTTGTGAGTTCAGTTATGACCCCTTAAAACGAAGGATGGAAGACTAAGAAAATTTAAGGTTCCATAGTATCATTTTAATCCTATACTACATATCGCACTAATTACAAGTAGAGCTGTAATGAGAAATAGGAGTTTAAAAGTTTGAAGACTGTGAAGGAATGCCTTCACCCAAGTCATTTATTCCATGAAAGGGCATAGGTTGAGTCACACTGGCTTTCCAGTATAGGTAAACACCTCAAGAAATAAATTAAGCCAACACAGATTAGGATGTGGATGTTTAAACCTTTCTCTGACATTTTTTTTCCTCATGTTCACAATACTCAGTGCCTGAAATGTGAAACCCCAACTCTGTTTACCAGACTCAGATCAGATCATCTTGACAACTGATGGCCATCTGAGGAAAAGCAAAAAAAAAGATTCTCTTTTAAACAATAATGGGGAAACATTAGTCATTACATACACAAAGATGTAATTATATAAATTGAATTAAATTCAGCTCCTGGTGGAAGGTTTTCTTCTCAGTCACTGGTATTAACATTAAAATAAAATTGAAGTTTCATCATTGACTTCAAAGAAATTGGGATTTCATCCTTAATTATATTTTTCAAGTGCAATTATAAGGCCTAATGCAGAACCTTCTGAAGCTTACAATAAAAGACTAGGGTTGATGTCAGTGGATTTAGTGGGAGTAGGTGGTAACTTAACAATGTATAAAAAAGCTACTGAAAATATGCAAAAATATTTCCAAATCTTCTAGAATGCCTGTTTCAAATTCTGTACAGTATATTAGTTATTCAGACATATAATAGCATGTGTGAATGAAATGAAAGGAGTGATTTATGTTTGAGACTTCTGCTTCTGGTCTAAGTGAAGTTTAGCCTCCTGTTTTTATTGGAAGCAGTCCTAGTCCTTTTCAGAGCAGCAAAACAGAGAAGATCATGAAGCAATTGGTGACACAGTATTGCTAAGGCAAATTCTTTTCATGAAAATTATTCTTGTGTGCTAGACAGAGTCTTTGCTTATTTTTTATGGAGTTTATTGCAGAACCTGCTTATGTCTGAAACAGTTATCAATGAACAATATTAGCCACATTTCCTTAAATGCTCACCTGGTAGTTTTAACTGGTTCAAGAAGGGTTGGAAAAGCACATTCAAGGGGGGAGGGTGTGGTATCAGATTCGGTGTCACTGCTTTTCTTCCTCTTACTATGCAAATTTGTCCTTCTTTCCAAAGAGGTGATGAAAAGCCACAAGTATTTATTCCAAGTAAGATGCAAACTCAAGGGCTAGGCTGCAGCCCGCCTGTAGTCCTTTTTCACACCAGATGTCCCTGACTTCCCTGGGAGTCCCTTGGGCAAGGCCATGAGCCAGGGGTGGTGTCCATATCAATCATGGACAATTCTTCCTCATAAGGCAATGTTGGTGTGGTGCAACCCATAAGTAACAGGTGGTCGGTGCAAAAGAATGTAGGCACATAACAAAGGCTGTATAGGGTTAAAACATTGGGATTCTGCCTGCAGCTGTCCACAATAAATATGCATAAGTTCATTTTTTGCTTAGTTATGGATTCATCCACCTGTTTTCCTAGGAGTGCCAGATATTTTGTACTCTAATTATTACCAGGTCCTATCCAAAGTCCATTTCAGTTAACACAAAAGAAGTTGTCAGTAATCTTGGGAAACTGGGATCAATCCATACGGAGTAGTTTCACCAGCATATTTATATTACAGGTTCTCAGTTTTGACCTTACATTCATTCTTTCTGCAAGGGACTTATAAATTCTGTGCTGTTCTTATTTCCAGGAGTTTTTAAAAATAAACCTGTGCTCCTGTTAAATTATTCCAACAGATATTGTTGCAGTACCACAAAGTCAGTGGAGGGTTCAGAGCTGCAGCCTCAGTCAGCAGAGATGGATGTTGCCACCTCAACTCAGATTCCAGATCTTCCCAGACTCCCATCTTCCACACTCTCTCCAGAGCTGCTCCAGCTGCAGCACAACATTGCCCAGAAAGCAGATGAAGTGTTGCTGCCACAGAAATGAGCACATTTCCTTCTCCAGACCACCACTTTCCTCTCTGTTAACCCTCCTCATCCTTTCTGCTTCCTACCTGTTCTCAGTTTATGCCTGATAATTTTCTCTCTATTGTCCCTGTCCCTGTAAGTAAGGCCATGGGGTATCCTACAGGCATAGTTCATTAGTGAATTCACAGGGAATAACAGCCCTGAGAATATAACCTTATCAGCAAAATACCTATAATCAGTGAATGCTCCAGAAAGCTTCACATGTAGGCATCAAGATTTAACAAACAAAAAAAAAAACCCAAACCAAAAAAGAGCAACAGCAAAGGAATACCTAGGGGTAATTTCCCATGGGCATAACTGAACAGCTCTGTAAATAACCAGATGTACAAACTATTGAGCTTTACCAGTTTCCAATGAGTGACAGGATCCATTTTATAAACCTGGAACTGCATCACAGAACATACTATATATCATTTAATAATATATTAATTGTGTAAGCCATTATATCATACAATCTGGCCTTCTCTATACTCTACTTTCTTTCTTAGTGAAACAACCAGAGGAGTAATTTCTTGAATATGGCTACTCAGAATCATTAAATCTCCTGCCTTATTTTATAAGAAAACCTCTAGTTAATCAACATCAGACTTATCTCTTTTTATTACCACCTGGTATTTACATTGGAGGTTTCAGGAGGTTCATGGTGATTAGGTGATGGTGTCCCAAGAGCCTAGTGCACAGAAAACAGTAAGAAATCAGTCTTCAAGTCTTGGCAACTAAATAGAGGAAGAGCTGGCCCAGACTTATTTCATTAATATGTCTTTAATTGTTATTTAAATTTGTTCACTCCTACTTTATACTTAATTTAGCCTACCAAGCTAAATTTTCATGGTTAGTTTTCCTCTCCTCAATACTGTAATTTGCAATAGCTGTTACTTAGACCTGCTTATATGACTTGTCAGTGACAGTCAATGACTTGGAGATGGAACAAAATAAAAAATCAGGAAGATTTTTTTCTGCAAATATGTTTGCTTTTGAGAGGCTGGAACACAAAGTCTGAAATTTCTCTCTTAATAACACATTGGTCAGTCAAAATGTATTTGCTTTCTGCTGACCACTTTTCATGAAGCATTTTCATGGCTATTTGAAGAAGAAGAGAGAGAATTCCTCCATCAGATCTGGATGTGGAAGCAGGACTGCTGCTCAGGGTGCCCCAGGAGAGGCTGAGGAATGCTGAGTTCTTTGTGGTCCATGTTAGTGTCTACTCATGTTCTCTCTTTCTAAGTGCTGTGCAACCAAATCTTAGATCAGATCTATTCTCTTGATAGGTGCATTTTTCAAAAATAGAAATTGTGCTAATTTCAGCATAGACACACTGTGCAGCAATTTCTGTTTCTGAAAGCTGTTGCAGTTCTGTGCACATCTAATTATTTACTCACCCTTTTTTTTGAGACAGACATCAGCATTTCAGAAAAGAATATAAACCCTAATTATAGATTTTTATTGCAATATATTGTATTGAAAGACAATGTATGCAATAGAATATTAAATACTCAAATATTAAAATGCAAGTCAGTAATTTTCAAATCTATCATACAATTATCCTTGTAATAAACTATTAATATTGTAAAGTTGATAATGAAATTTTAAGTCTTTTCTGAAGTCCTGAAAATCTGAAATATGACTAGAAGATAATTTCATGTATCAGTTAAAGCAATTTCCATATCCTCTGGTATAAAGAAATCTCAAAAATCTAAGCTGGATGCAAACTGAACAGAAAAAATCAGAAGAAAAATACACATATATGTTAAAGCCTGATTTCATTCTGTGAGTAGAAGCCTGGTAAATATTGATGACACACCTGATTAAAAATAATAAAAATTGCTAGCAAGCAAAAACTGAAGTAATTCTTTGCACAAGTATGGAGGCTGTTACTGAGCTCTGGGCCTGAATGCCTTTCAGCCTCCTCTGGTATGGCTGAGAATTTTTAAGAGCCACATTTTCCTTTTAAACTAATAGTCAAAAGAAAAAAATACAACGGGACTTCCAGAAAAGAACCTCCTGGGAGTTGAATAATGCTTTTCACTGGAGTTTGCTGCAGCAAGCCAGACTGTACTCACTACTGCTGAGAACTGAAAAGGTAATTAGCAAAAAAACCAGGGAGAGCTGCTTAACTGGGTGAACCAGACTGCATCAGTACAGGTCCCATGCAACCCACAAAGAGTGCCAAGACAAGATGAAGACAGAGTTGAGACTTTGATTTTTATTTTTCTTTGATATACAAATACATGCAGACAAGATTAAAGCTAAATTTTAAATACAATCGTATAGCTATAATACCTGATGCAAAATTGCACTCGACTTTAGAAGCCTGGTATGCATCATAAACCTTATGGATGAGAAGTTAGTAATTGATTTGGCTGTGTATTCAAGACAAAGCCTTATTTCTCAGAAGCATAAGCTGTAAAGGGACTCGAAGCTTATGGGAAAAACATGTATTGTAGAAGCATGCTGATTTTACCATATGATTTTGCCATAAGTGATCTGCTTCAGGAAAAACATTCTGCAAAGAAATATCCCCTGAACCTAATAAAAATATAAAGCATTTATTCCTAGTAAGCCTGAACTTCTTTTTGTTGGGATTATCCCATGCAGTAAAGTTGGAAAGAACCACCCCTTAAAAATTAACTGGTCTAAGACCTGCTTAGTAACTAAGCATCACTAATACTTTATTTTAAAATCTAAGATATATATGCAAGGAGAGATTTATTTAGCAAAAAAATCTTAATTTTACAGCAAATGATTTTCCTTGCAGATGAGTATCCAGAATAATTTCAGTGTGAATGGATATCAATGACAGAAGACTTCAAGGGTACCAAGCAAGAATTTATCCTTGTTTTTCATAATATTTCAAAAGTAATGAACTTAAGAACCTGGAATAGAATAAACTACATATAACTAATGCTAGAAAGACTAGTTCTGTTCTCTACAGTCAATGGTAGTAACATTGCTGCAATTGTGAATTCCAGTATTTTAATGATACACGTATTTCAAATACTTTTATAATTTAAGTATTCTTTTAATAGTGTCTTCAAAGAGCTTTAAATAAATTGAATAAATAGGGGTAAATCTAGTTTGACAGTGAAAATCTTGACAGACAGTTTTAGCACCGTGATTGATATTTCTGTGTGTCCTGAGACATTATGGAAAGATTCAGAATCTGAGGAAGTAAATTATTCAGGATAATTTTGCTAGCAGATGAATTCACTAGTCTAATTCTTCATTGTTTTGCATCTGGCGTAGTCATTTAGAGATGTGCAGAGTCAGTGCAAAACATTACAAAATTAGAATCAGGTTGTTCCATATCCCTTCATGATAGTGTACAAAATGTAAGGCAGGAAACTGGAAAGTCACTCCCAGTATGTTGTAGATCTCCTATGGATACTGGGCTGGATTCTAGTTTTGATCAAGTAAGTTCTTCAGATCTAATCCTTTTGATTGTTAATTCACAGTCAAAGATGAGATTTATGGACCTGAATTCATGAGTTCAGCCATGTGCAACATGGTTGCTTTGAAGAAAAGGTGGTAAACAGGGACAGACCCTCAATTAGTCTCTATGGGGTGTTTTTTAGGCATTTGCTAGAATTCCTACAGCAAGAGCCTGCTCTGTGTGTTTTGCTGGACAGAATATGCAGAAAAAAATTTTCAGACTAAATGCGGCTGGTTCTAATCCTCTGATAATTCAATCTACATGAATCCTTAGCTTTAACATGAACCAAGCCATCTGTAAAATGTTAGTTACATTAGAAGACACAAATCTAGTGTTTGACCAGATCAGGGCCAATCAATATGTGTTTCTTGCTTTGATCTTTGTATTTTCTGGAATAATGGCAAGAAACCAAGCAAAAGTCACCACAAAATCAATCCAAGCCGCAATACAGTCTTAAAACTACTACGAGCTCTTTTTGATGAGAGGCTTCATTGCTGGTAGAGTTCTTCTACCAGTCGTGATGTAAATTCTTCTGCTGAAATGAACTTAGAGGATAAACTGTACTTGCAATCATAGAGCAAGCAGTAGGAATACTAAAAAGATAATTTTATCTTAAAAGGCATATATGGCTCTCCTCGGGGTTTTTTTCAGATCAAATTTGTTTAAATAACCAGTGTAGAATACAGGAAGAATGCTGAGAAAAAAAAAAACCCAACCAATTTCAAGCAGACCAAAAGCATTTTATTCATATTTTATGTTCGCATTACATTCACACTGTGCTTATTCCATACTCTCTCCTATTCCAGCTATAATGAGGTTCCAGCAACATTTACAGATAGTAGTTTGTATTTAAAAAAACCCCAAGGTTGTTTTATTAAAAGGGAATGAATTTGCATGAGAAATGCTTCTTTTTTTTTTTTTTTTTTGTTGAAGTCCCTTTATATATCGTGTAGTTTTCCCCCATTTGTGAGACACATACTCTTGAGTCATGATTTTCACTATCCTACATTTTTATAAGTGAGAGCTAGTTGAGTAGGAATGGGCATACAGCACTGCTGCTGGAGTAGGGCAGTGTTTTCATTTTGCTTGGTGCAATTGTCCATGCAGTGGAGCAGAGTAAGAAACATGTATCTGCCCACCAACTCCTCTCTGAACCTTGAGCAAAGACAGTAACACTTCAAATGCCTTTGAGTCATTTTTTTTGGCTACATACAAAGATGATTGGAATGCAGTTCTTCACTTGCTGTCTGAATTACACAGTAAATTTACTGCAGTATTCCTCCTGTGAACATAAACTCCTAAGGCACAGAGAGCAAGAAAAAGATAACGAACTTGATTCCACATCTGTTAAAGAAAGGCTGCTCTATTCATCCAATTCTCAGGCATAATTAAGTCTTTCTCCATGTTTTTTTCTTCCCCCCAGTTGCTGCAGTCCTGTATTTTTCTTGCCATTTTTCTTAATATTTATTAGCTTTACTATACATTTTTTGCAGTCCTCAAAATCAGTCACTTTTTTTACTGATGTGAAACTAGCTAAAATAATATAAAAGCCCTTCCAAACACCTGTCATCACAATCAATCTTCTACAGCTTCATTTACCTGAAACCCTTATAGTCTGTAAAGTGATATTTTCATTTGAACTACCAACTGAGGTCTATTAGTGCTTATTTTTTGCCTTTCCCATTTATCTGTTACCTTTACAGTCTCCCCTTAAATCAGAGGACTGGATGCTCATCCCCTTCTTCCATGCTGGTAAAAGATTTGGGTAGACTCCATCCTTTCATCCACTCTACTGGTGTAGTGTGCCATGGCAGAATGGGTGGAAATGGTCTTATCCAGGTTTATGGTCAGTATAGGTAACCCCTCTGGTAGTCCCTGCTCTGAAGGATGCTGGAACATTGACATAGGTAGGGAGGGACACAACAAAAAAAACATTCAGTGTAGATCTCCTGGGCTTCAGAACATCACCCGAAGTACAAAATATAGTAGCAATCATATTGCAATAAGAAAAACAATAGAAATAAGTCAATTCCCCCATTACTATGCTGCCACCTGTCCTCTCCCAGCAAGATTCTGGTTTGACAGCCTTTGTGGAAAGGACATTTAAAGTAGATCTTGATCTTCATAAATTTTAACAACTGGAACAGCGAAAAATAAAACAGCTCACAATGGTTTTCCATGTGAAAAAATGCTGGAGACATCTCTTAATACTTTGATTTGACAGAGGAAAATAGTATATATAACCAATATAATGTGTCTGGTGAATCTTTTACTCAGAAAGAAAATGTCATTCATTATCATGCATGCTTAAACCAAAACACGCAGAGATACAGAACAAGGGAGGAAACTTTTAAAAGGCTTACATAGGAACAGGGAGAGCACTGGAACTTTGAAGTCACTATGACATTTTCTTGTTTAATTTTGAAACAAGAACATTCAGAAAATCACTAGCAGCTGTGAACTGGGATTGGAACAGACAGTCACCCTGGCAGGGCCATCTGAGCCAAAACCCCTCTTATATCTCATAGTAGAAAAGAACACTGTAAAAGAATTAGCAGCGTAAAGACAAAAAAAACCCATCTAGAAACATTTAGAAATGTCCTCTGAAGAGGACTAGGTTGCCTGATCTGAAATGTGGTAAAGGAATCTACAGAGCATGAAACACTATGCACAATGCTACAGGAATAGTTAACTTCAGACATTTTTCCTTAATTTGATTCTCTACTGTCACAATGCACTTGCTTTCCTCAACTATGAAGTCCTAAAGGAAACTTGCTATTCACATTTTCAAGCAAAGATGGAGCTGCAGAGTCTATTGTCAACGCTCCAAATTAACTGAGAAAATCTTACCTCTACTGACTGCATTTTACAGAAATTAAATGAAACTTTTGTCTTCAATGCCTGTCTCATGACTTTAGCAATATGAAGTTTTAAATGGCATTTTTCTTCCTCTTTTGAGAAGCATGGCCTTTGTCTGAAACTCAGGCAAGCAATTTTCTCATATCTTGTCTCCAACCTAATACATTCTCTGCATCCAACAGTAAACCCTGGGAGTTGCGGCCCTGACACATGAAGGATTTTTGTCTGAGAAGCAGGTTTTTGAGATAGAAATGTCCCTAATCACCAGTATTACCTTTAAAACAAAATAAAAAGACCAAAGTTGTTGTGGCCACTCACCTTTGCTTCTCAAGCATTATAAACCATGTAAAAGGACAAAGGATACTTCAGTGCCAGCCCAGAGAGACTTGAGCCAATAAATACCTTTCCAGGATGAAGATCACAGATATTGAGATCACATGCCTAAAAGAAAAGAGAATTTTCGACTTTCATGTATTGTAAGGACCAACCAGAAGAGATGTTAGCCATGAAGTGGTTCAAAGCCTACCCACCGAAGTAAGGAAGGCAAACCCTGGAATTTGGATGCACTTTATTTGTCTCTCTTGCTGCCATCTGCTGTTTTCATGTGGAAGCATGGAAAATTTCGAAAACTAAACCGTAACTTTTTCCCTCTACCACTTTTTAAATGCAGTCATGTAAGCAAAATTAAAGGGAAAGACTTCTATTCCCAATTCTTTATTTAAGAATTCTGATTTATTACTTTGACCTGAGAAATTTTCCTTTAATTTACTTTTGCTACCTATTTCAGGGTTTGTGTTGGTTTGGGTTTTTTTACATGAATTCCCATATGGGGTAGAGGGAAATGTTGTTCACTTCTACTGAAAAGCAAAAAAAGCAGATTAATATGGAAAATAATGTATTAATTTGAGTGTATTATATACTTTCTATGAGTAAATTTTAATTGGATGACTTGCATGAATGGAATGCAAATGTGCCTACAGCACAGCATGGGCTTGGTGCTCTAAAAGCCAAAGTTCAACTCTTGATGTTATTAATTAGGAACTATAATTAGTAAATGTAGGGTAGGTAAAGGAAATGTAAACAAATGTGTTTTATTAACTATTCTTCAGGCACAGGTAAATCTATATGAAAATGAGTTCATTCACCCCAACTACACACTGCATGCCTGAGACAGCTTTATTATGAATAAAGTAATCTACTGCCTTTGACTACAGAAAATGTAACTCCCCTGGTTATATCTGTTAGGGATCCACGTTTAGGAGTCATAGCACAAGACAGGTTTGAAGTTTCATCTTCAAGCCTTTATGTCTGTTCAAAGAAAGATCCATTACCACTGTTCTCATTCCACTGTGTGCCTAAATGACCTTGAAGGTCTTCTCAAGGCAGAAGATATTTAGCTGAGATGTATATTTTGATGACCATTAAGAAACTAAGATTAGAATTTTTATTTCCTTGGTTAATTGGTCCTGATATTATTAATTCACATAGACACAATCAGATACCTCATTAGACTTTGCAAGTGCCACACCACTGCTGTATGACCCATCCTGAAAATGCAGTAATGATGTATGCCCAAGAGTCTGGGAGGAGCTCTTTCCCAGATCTACATTTTCTCATGGAGTACTAAAGCAAATGTCTGATACTGCAGACATTGAAGATATCAATGCCTAAAAGCTCAGTTGTGCACTGCTGGTATTCAGAGCAGGCTTGCCCTTAATCAGGTTGTCTATACATACATATTATTGCAAGATTAATATTTTTTTAATGACAGTATAAGTTTTCTACTTTATTTCAGTTTAGCCCATGTTGATCTGGTTTTGGTCTTCATTCTCCAGCCTATGGTCTTACACTAACATCCTTGTTGGCATTCTCAGTCTGTAAAACAGAGTATGATCACTGTGCTGTTCACTGAATTTGGGTGCTGACATTATCCTTTCTAAAAGAAAACATTGTACACCTGCCCTGCCAGCTAATAACCAGGCAATAGGACAGTTGTCACAGCTTAAAAATGCAGAAATGGAAATGGGAAAGAATCCTGAGCTCCCAGAGGGAGAAGGGCCAAACACAAGAGATAAATCTATTGCTGAGTATGGCATAGCTGAAAGACAATGAAAGATTCCTTAAACCAAGCATAACAACAGGACAAAAGAAAAACAAAACCTCCTAAACCACATCTGCTCATTTTTACTATGGGGTTGCTTGCAGACTGCCAGCCTGTTTTAAAATCAACACTTCACAGCAAGAAGCTATACAGTAATGTATCTCTTCTCTGCAGGCACTTCCTTCCACTGACAAATGGTTCAAGCAGAATAATAGCTTAAACAGAATTGCACAGAGGGGTGACCAATGCTGATGAAGAAAAATCTATATGAGTGTATTTATTTACAGATACATACACAAGCACATGGGCTACTGTGTGCCCCAGCTTCTTATTCTGGATAATGATCTGTATAAAATGCAAAGCTACAGGAAATGTTTTAACAGTCAGGGGAAAAAATATAAATTCCACAGGTAATGCTAATTTATGATGTCCCCAAGGGGGTTCTCCATAAACTTCTCAGACTAAAAATCAGGTCCTCTTCCAGCAGTTTTGATGCTTAGTAGTTAGCACTCCTAGTTAACATTGCTAACCTGTTAGCTTTACCTTTCCCTATTTTTCAAAGTAAGAAGAACAGAAAAGGGATTGTTCCAGAGCTCAAGATAATGCTTCTGAGTACATGCTGAAGCACATTTTTTTCCTGAGGCAGAGAATAAACTGCACCCTAATGTAAATGGCTGATACAAAGCCAATACACCAATTTATTCCTTAGCTAAATCCTTAACTTAGCACTTATGTAAGACATTGACTTTTATAGCAGTTGGACCAAGGTATGAATTCATAAGGAGCTCACTAATTTGCAAAAACAACGGAGTGTGCTCTTCAGCATGACAAACCAAACCACTTATCCAATTAGGAAGAGATGAAGGAAGATAAGATTCTATTTTTCCAGATTTTTGAAATGTTTTTCAGATTTTCTCCAGCTGTAGAATCAAATTTTTAACCTGCTCTCTAGCTAAAATGCTAAGCCTTTTCCTCATGAGAAAAAAAAATAATTGTGCACACAGGGTTTCAACTATCTCTGTTCGAATTCTGCCAATTTTTAAATGCTTAGGAATCACACTGAATCTGCTCACTCCCCACAAGGGCTGGTGAATGAATTAGCACTAGAGCTCTGCTATTTTTCTCCTACTCAGTAATCACATTTGTAGGAGACTGCCATTTTCTAAACACATTAATGTAATGCAGTGAAATTTAACTTGAGCTAACAGAGGTTCTACACTTGCATCAAAATGTGCATTTAATGACGAGCTCAGGAAATTACGCAGTTCTTGCCAAAGTTTCATGATTGGCTTGGAACCACAATTTTGGGATAATCGATATAAAGCAGCAACATGTAAGCTGGATTTTTCAGGGAGTGGATGATCAGCACATCCTCAAAATAAAAGCATGGCTATTGAGACTCCATTATGGAGAATCTCACAAACCATTAATATATTTTAAAAATATTTTTTGCTTTTTTGACTGGCAATAAATTGTATTTATCCCAATAAATGAAGAAATTTCTAGACACTTGGGAATAACTTTGCAAACTGTGATCAAGATCTATTGCAATAAGTTGAAAAACTAAATGTGCAGAAGTAAAACAGATAAGCTATATATGTAACTGCAGAAGTCAATCTCTTTGTACTTTTTTTTGTTAATTATCAATGAAGTAGTAGAAATAAGACTATGATCCATCCTACTACAAACAAACAAACCAAAAAAAAAAAGTCCACCTAAACAGAATTTAGCCCCTTGAAACCTTTTGACAAACATTGATATTTTTGTTTTGGAAGACAATTATTGTTCCTATTGACAGTGGGGGAAGACCAGGAGATGCTTAGTCATGCCTTAACCTCAGACCTCTAGGAATGATTTATAAAAACAGAGTGAAGCAGGTAACAGCAACATCAAGACTGGCTTCTAACATGTATTGTACAGTAGCAGTAGCAGCTAGGTGTCTTTATCAGAATTAATGAGGATAGACACAGCAGTTAGTTCATCCCCATTTTAAAAACCCGATGTCATATTTTAGCTCTCTTAGTTCTCCTAAAGTCCGTGGCAAGACTTTTAGTGCCTTCCAGCCCATTTAGCATTACAGGTGCTGATTCATGCCCTTGGGTAATTTACAGGGACTGAATCTTTGGCTGCTTCTGGGGGAAGGCAAAATCCTAGCCTAGAAAATAAAACTCCAGAGACTTTATGTTGGAGGTAAGAGAAGTACCCTCTATAAATCAGGAAGGAGTAATTTAATTTTCATCTAGGTCAGGCATCAATTTTTTTTCCCTTACATCAGTGACCCCTAGGAACCTCTTATAACTTGAGACTCACTTGAGAGAATTAACAATATCTCATGCCTCTTCAAAACAAGGAAAAATAAAGAACCCCACATATCTGCAAAGGAATAACATCTCAAATGAGCAAGTGGAGATATCCTACATTGATTACACCACCAGCCGTGGCACGCCTCAAAAAATCATTCTGGGAACAGCAGCAGCTGTGTCTAACCAGCTGTGGCACAGCTGGTTACAAATAGCTGCACCTCTTCCCCCTTCCCAGGTCTGCAGGTGAGAGCAGGAGAGAGGCAGGATCAGACTTGTGGGGCAGGGGCTTCCTGACTGCTCCTTGTCACACATCTGGGCTCGTGCTGCTCATTGTGAAGAGGTGCACCAGAAAAACCAGAAAGACTGCAAGAGGGAGGGAGGAGTACTGTGGGAAGCACATTCTTCTTTCTAACCAGTAAGATGAAGTGGCTTAGGTTCAGACTCCCAACTTCATGTACAAGAATCTCAGCAATTTCATTTTTGGTTGTTAATAAGTTTTATGTTTCCTCAGTGGAAAAATGCTTAAATGTAATTTACATTCAAGCCACCAAAATGCTATAAACAATTACCAGGCTGAAGGCTGCCAAACTATGTCAATTGAAAAAACCACCAAGACAAACATAGGTATTCTTGCAAGAAGTACTGTTCCAAAACCTGCAGTCCAAAGAAAACGTGCCAGAGAAATGAAACAATGAGGGAAAACCAGCCTATTTCCTTCAAGGGCTGGGTAAATATCTCTGGAATGTGTGTAGCCTTCACTATGTATTTCAGGGTGATCTCTTTCTGGGGTTTGTATTTTCCATAACTTCCTTTTCCATGTGTATGTCCAGGTCCTCAGGTAGGGCATGTCAGCCTTGTCTGGTGAAAGTCAGTAACAGCAAACTGATTTACTGCAGCTGAGGCACCAGCTCACTGCTCACCAGCTACTCTGAGAAGCAGTGCTCAAGCTTTGCCTGCCCCAGCATTGGTCCACCTGCCTCCTGCATCGGTAGGAGTGGCAAATGGGCAGGCTGAAATGCAGAGGGAGGGAAGGCTGCAGACAAGAATTTAGATTTCCTAAACCGTGAATCTGTCAAACTGATGTAAAAATCCTGCCCAGTGGTATCACATTTGTTTTTCTCGATTTGCTATCTCTGTGTGCAATAAAACACTGGATGTTCTGCTGATTTGAAAGCTGAGGTGAGATATTCCAAGTTTACTTCAGTCTTGAATAGTGTAATCTTTATTTAGCATCAAAATATAAACTAGCAGGAGACAATCACTGAGCTTGTTAAAACTTTGTAACAACTCTCTGGTTCATGTTTTTGAATTACTGTCAACAAAGAAACAAAAGTTAAAGGCTTAAAGCACTATACAACTCCTCCCTCCTCCAAGATATGCACTAGGTACTACACTGGAGGTAAGAAATCACCCTTTCCTTAGGGTTTGCACCTGGAACAGTGATATTGTTTATCAGTTTACAGGCTATGTTAAGGAATTTGCCAGGACCTGTCAGAAACCTACATAAATAAAAGTATTTTTTGCTTTAATTATAAGTCCTTCTGCTCAGCAGCCAAGTAAAATTGTTAAAGATTATATACACTTGGCCATATATGTACTTACTGCAGATGGTTTTTGCTAAAGCTCTGCTTGTGTCTTGTCTATAGCACAATTACATCTGTTGTGTACACCATAAACACAACCAATAAATAAATTAATGCTCCACTCAAAACCCAACCTAAATTTACACAGCATTCAGAATCTGGCTTAGACTGAAGAAATTAACAGAGGAATTTAAAAGCTGGAGTTTGCCATATTTTGTTGAGTTCTGCAGTGTTTGCTCTTCAGAAACTCCCAGTTAACAAGTCACACAGAGGCAAACTTCCTTGCTCTTTAACTACTTCAGGATTTTTTTTTTCAGTTCCTTAACTCTGCAGTGATATAGCTTATTACTTTAAAAATACTGGAACCACAGTTTGGGGTTTCAACAGTACTTCAGTACCATACTCCTGTTTAGAGAAGTAGGGTTTTTAGCAGCTCCTTAACATTTAATACACTTCCCTGCAAGTTCTGCATGATTCAGATAATCAAAGGTATTCATTCATGCTCCTAACCAATTTCAGCAAGAATTAAACATCTAGATAAGGATCCATGATGCCATCTTCACTGCTGAGACTCAGTTTCTTGTCTATAAAATAGAGGCAACACTTCTTCAGTTACAGACCTAAGTATATTTGCTATCCCACACTCAGGGGTGTGTCTGAAGGATGATTCTGCTGAGAGCTGCAGAAGGCAGTTAGGCTGGCTTATTTTGCTGGGTTTTTTTTTTCTGTTTACCAAAACAGCACCCCTCATGCACACAAGTCCCATCTGAAGCATTTACATAAGGCTGTGCCTCAGGGGAAGGGTCCTTTTCTGAAGGAAACGGTGCACAGGCTGTGAATTCCCGGAGCACTTTTTCTTTCCTACCTAGGGATTTTGCTCTCTGTACTCCCCAATGCTTTGAGCATTTGAAAAACTGCTGAGGCAAGTAATAAATGGGGGTGGGGAGATAGGACTGGGGCTGTAGTGCCTTGTTCTTCTTGCTTTTGTTTGTGAAATGAAGCACTTTGAAGGGAATTTTGACTAGACTAGACTGACTGCAGCATCCATTTGTCATAGCTAAGAGACCATAGAAGCAGTCTATACACAGCCCATTCTACAGCAACAGACCCCATGTGCAGTCTGCTACCTGTTAGTAATTCAGACCAGACCTTAGTGGCTAATGATGGCTCATTTACAGCAGATCAGTTGCAGGGCATCTTTTTGACAAGACTACAGGATGTATGATGGTGGATTACTAATGTAGTTTGCAGGCAGCTGCACTCAAATTTTGTGGCAGCTGTTCAGCAAAACTTGCTGGAAAATCCAGCAGAGATTAAGTTTTGATGAAAAATTTCAAGGCACTTTTCTCTAATGTCAGCAAGCATAAACCTCTTGGGCTTTTTTCATATTGCAGATCAGGAAGATAATGATGCTTTTGCCTAAGCAGATGGAAGGTGCTGGAGAAATCTGGGCTGCTACCAGCAGGTCTGTGCTGCTCTCCAGCATTGCATTCTCCCCACTCCTGTTCAACAACATCCACAGCCTGTCATTAGAGGATGTGGTCGCAAATGCCAGGGACGTGCTCATGAGGCAATTAGTCTCATCTCTGTATGAGACTGCAGTATTAGCACTTGAGTGCATGACAGAAAACACTTATAGCAAAACAGGATGTTGCAACGGGTACACAGCTTTTCCTGACCGAGGAGAAAATGCGTCACACAACCTGATGATGTTGCTTAACGTATGAAACGCTCTTGGCTAGGCAATTAGAGGGTATATAACATGGCTGACTTGACTTTCTGGTCCTACTTTCTATTTTCCCTCGACATCAAGCACATGGCTGGGAGGTACAGGAGACAGCCAGGAACGCGTTTGGCTGGAAGCGGAGGGAGTGATTGCTTATACATAGTCATAAGAGTACAGAAATGACTAAACCCACTAAATTTACCAGCTTTTCTCGGCATCACACTGTCTTAAAATCCAGCGAGGAAAAACTTCCCCGAACTAAGCGCGAACGAGCGTTTTGATATACATCTGAGCAAACCCGCTTTGATGGCTGGGCACGCTGCATTAAACCGCCCAGTTAACCCACCCACAGCCCGCCCGACACCGTAAGCTGATGAAAGTAAAGCAAAGCGCTGCTGCTTGCGGGTCCATCCCGCAGAAGACGCGTTGGCAAGGACTAGGGCTAGGCAGCGCAGCCTTCGCTCGTCCCGGGCGGGAGCTGCGACCCGCAGGCGCTGTCGCCG
>NW_008671839.1:17079-35351 GCF_000695815.1 Acanthisitta chloris | reverse complement strand
TCTGCATGGGATTGGTATGATACTTAAAACCTATCTTTGTTGCATCATCACATATAAACCCCAGCATATCACTCAGGATGATTTTGGTACTTGCTACTGTCGTATTTTCAAACCATTTAAATGGATACTGCCTAATTAAGATACCTGTGGTATTTCTCATATGTATAATCTTGACTTTGTCATCTTTCTGTCATTCATATTCCTAGGAAATTTATGATTATATTGTAAGACTGTATTTTAAACTGATAAAATATATTCTAAAAGGGTTTGGACCAGATATACAGATATTTAGATTAGTCATGGTTATTAAAATTGCTATACATTCCAGTGACCATCTTTCATTTTGGTAGCAAACACTGACATTTGTCAGAGAGTGCCATTTGACCTTCAGGTCTAGGGAACAGCTTGAGATTAGCAAATCATGGAATAAAACTAGTGAAACTCATAATAAAAGAGGAATGGCAAAAAGAAATAATCAGGTGACTACAGCTGCAAAATATGTTTTTATTTTTGAAGTTGCATGAAGGAAATCATATAACCCAACATCACTTTGCTTTTAGATACTGTCAAACAGCAGAACGCTCTTAGCTTCCAAAAAATAATACATTTTGGTTTTCCTTTCTTCCTTTTACTTTAATATTGCTGCTAAATAAAAGCTTGTCAGACTTTATCTTTTTAACCACAGAAGGGGCAAATAAAATCCAACCACCTCTGGGCAAATCCTTACGGTGAGCAATAACAACAAAAGAAGATGCTTACACTTCTATCCCTTGTGGGTTCCTTTTTAATATTTCAGAGCTGTGACTATCAGCGCTGGAGTCTCCGCGGCGATGCCTATCAACATCCACCAGAGAGCAGGGCAGCTCCAAAACCCACATCTTTTCTGCTGTGGAAATTGATGGAGACAGCAACACAGCCAGCTCCTTGGCCAAACAACATGGAATGCAGTTCATTTCAAAGGTCAGCGCATATTTAAACTTGCTTCATTACTCCCACCTTTATGCTTGAGATTTTCATTTTTTAGAAATCAGTTTACCTAGAGGTTCCTTTAGAGACAGAAAAATGAAAGTGCTGAATCCTATTTTCATTTGGGGATATCAAGCTTTTTATCAAATTATAGAGGTGGCGTTTCAGAATATTTCATATCTGATCAGAAAGAAAATCCAAAAATAATTTTCTCTTTATTCAGGAGTCTTTCAGGCACTGGGACTGTTTTATTTATTACTTAATATTGTGCTCCAGTCAATCATTTTGAATTCAGACAGGAAAATGGAATTTTTATTTTTTGAAAGGAAAAAATCCTGAGGAAAAATGCCATTGGAATAAAGCAGATTTTATTATTTTTAAAAATACAAATATGTCTTCTCTTCCTCTGCTATTTTATTTTCTTTTAACCCCAGTGCATTAATAGCAAGACTTATATTAAACAAAGGATCTTACAGAAAATCATCTATTCGTTAATTACAGGCATTTTATTTCAGATCATTCTTACAACATGTGTCACTGAGCTTGAGAAATTATGGCCTTGTAATAAGATCAAGGAGAAATGTTTTTCTTCCTTTGGACTCATATCTCAATGCACATATTTTCTGTACGTGTGCTGTGTATGTGCATAAACATGAAGTATATTTATATTGCATTTAGCTTTATTTTAACTTTCTGCCATAAGAAGGTTATTCCTGAGGTGTAGTACCCTGGGACACAGCCTGAATAGAAGAACATGTTAATATTTTCCAGTTAGTTACTGTACTATAAAACTGGACATGTATATGCCATCGTGTTAAATTTTCCTGTTGCTTCTAGTTTTAGGAACATATTGCATCAATTGAAGTAGATCACAAATAAATTATTAAAACTTTTAATATGTTAATCTGTAGCAGCTTCCATTCATTGACCTGAAAGTTCTTTGCCAATTTTAATGAGTTAAGCCTTGAAGTGCTCCTGTTGCTTTTATCTCTACTTCTCAGATGTGAAAAGCAGAGGTAGAGTAAGTAAAACAATTTGTTCAAGATCCACACAGGAAGTCTGTGGCCCAGTGAGGAATGGAAAATGCATTTCCAAATTTTCAATTCTGTGCTGTAGCTGCAAGAAATTATCCTAATAGAGAAATGTAATGAGCAGAGGAAGGAGAGGCAGTGCATGACAAGGACTTCCACAGCCACTGTGGTCTACCCTAGGCATAGAAATCCCTGAAGGTCCCCAAGGAAAACTGCACCCAGTTTTCTGTTAGTGATGATGTCACAACCTTCCCTTAGTGTATGAATATGAAAATCATCACAGACTGTTGCAATGAGGATGGTAATTTAAAAAAACCCCAACAAACAACACTGAGGTATTAGACAATAAGTATTTCTTTAAGGGGTGACTTCAATGATAGGGTTGCTAAAAAGGGTTTCTTCAGGCTTTAAGTAGTGCAGAGGTACTTTTTTACAAGGGGAATAGATGACAGTTTCTGTTGCTATATAATCAGGGAACTATTTATAGCTAGGTTGATGGAGAAAGATTTGGTGCTATAGCAGAGCCAGTTGCACTGTATTTTTTTGTTCCATAATATTTATCCAAGAAAACACCTTTTTTATTACAGTGATTATGAATAAGAAATAGCAAAAGATGGAGAGAGAAATGCAGGAGACACGGGAAAGGTTTTCCTCCTGTGAATTTCTCTTTTGCAACCTGTTGTGTAAGCAGTAGATACCTTTCTAAGCATTCTCATTTCAAATATGGAAAAAAAAAAAAGCTTCTGTGGTATTTAAAGCTTATGGTCTTTAAGCCATGAGGAGCACTGGTAAAGTATTAAAGATTCAAATATGATTAAGCTTAATATTTTTTTCTAACTTTTTGTTGGCTTGTAATAAGCTTACAGCATGTGCTCTGTGATAAGACAAGATGATACTAAAATATTATTTGGAAAAATAAACCTGTAAAACGTGATAAAACTTGTTGTCACAAAAATTCCCGGGTAGTCAAGAGTATTAGTGGTGTTGCAGTTAAGGAGTTATGCTCCTATTTTAGGTTCCCATATGACAAAGCATTGGAAATATATACTTAAGTTCAATCCTTTTTTCAGGGGAAAAAAAAAAATCCTAATCATGTGCCTGAGTTAAATGGGATCTAGGCATGTGCTTAAGTGCTTTACTGGATAAGACTTGGCTATTGAATGGGGTTCTTGGTGAAAAAACAGTTTTGTCTGAGAGAAGTGACATCAAAGACTGAAAATGCTATCTTTTAAATATGCCACTGTCACCACAGGAAACAGGCTCCTGTAGGAATGGTAATTAGGTGGAACTGTGACATCCTTGCTTCAGCATGTTAGCTGCAATTTGGAGCTGCAGTTGAAAGGCCTAAACTTCCCTTTGGCATCAGAGTTCACTTTGCCTGTGATACGTTGGGTAAAGGCAGCGAGTTAAGAGTGTTGCTTTGCAATGCTTCCTCTCATTAAATAGTGTTACTTGCTAATTTGCAGAGGCTTGGCAACTAAGCAGAGAAATTATAAGTCTGAAAAAGGCTACCAATTAGGTATCACACTGCAATGCACTCTTGAATGACATTTGGTGCATTAAATCCAAAGGGTTAAACTTCTGGTGTTTGGTGGCAATGCTATTTCACTCCACATTCTGTTTTTTTTTTAGAGTGTAGGTGAAGAGTTCTTTTAAAACTCACTCTTTTGATTTCTCTTAAAAACACTGACCTAAAGTTTCTGTAAACAAAACACTCATGAAATGCTGTGCAGATACACCCAGCACGTAGGAGAGTGTCACCAGCTCTAACTGAATCAGAATATTTTGCAAAAAATGCTTACTTAGGTTGGAAGTTTTGCATTTCTAGGTGGTAGCATTGCACTTAGTCAAGATTAGGGAGGGCAGCAGATACTAAATATAGTTCTACACCAGAGGTGTACATTAGAATCAAATGTATGTTAGGATTCTTACACACTGTTGTATTTTGAGCCAGCTCAATTATTTTCATCACTATTTTAACGCAGACTGCACACCAGTCTTGTCTCTGCTGGAAAAAGCAATTTTTTGTAGTACTTCTAGGTGGCAAGAATAGAGGATATAGTGCCAGCTACTTCAGTTTCATTCTCTTGTTTCCTTCCCCACTATTTAAAACAGAGGTTGTAGAGAAGAAACACTTCAGAGTGTTTCTCTAGGCTCAGAGGGAAGGAGTGCCTGTACACCAACTGTGGGTCATGAAGAGCACTGTCTTTTTTTTTTGGCTGCCTAGGGCCTCATCCTTACCTCAGTGAAGCAAACAGAAAACCTCACGTTGGTTTTCAACTGAGTGTAGAAGGAGAAACGTTTCTATGTAAATGTATCTGAAATATCACCAGTATTGAAACCATATGAGAGACTCATAGGAAAACCAAGTGAAAATATTGCATATTTGATCTCAGTCTTCTAGGCTTCCAACGGGGTAGTTTTGGTATCCTATTGTACGTTTTGCTCCTGTGCAGATACAATACCATGAGGAAACCTTGGGGAAGGGATACTTAAAAATCACTTTATGCTCCCTTTATTTAAAGAGCAACGATCTTACACAACTAGGTTTAATTGACAGCTCTCTTAGCTGAGACTAGTCTAAAGTGAGCACCAAGTTTCAGTGGTATTACAAATCCAGACAAAAGAAACATATCCAGTTTTTCTATGGGTGGATTTTAGTATTTTCCTATTTGGCTTAGTAAAAGTTTTATGCAGCGGTGAATTTGAATCTCGAAGTGAAACTAGAAAAACTGGAAATGAAGTTTACTGACAAGTACATTACAGGTGCATGAACTGCTTAAATCCCCCTGTTTAATTACTGAATCCATTTTGAAGGCTTTGATAAACACATACACACACATATATATGTAGGTATATAAGCATAATGCATAGGTGGATGTGTCCTTGGACACACACACCCTGTACATACTTATCCAAGTGCAGGTGTATTACAAATTCAATTTACACCAAAGTTCCCTGGCTATACCAGGTATTTATTTTTCATCAGCAAAACTCTGGAAAAATGTTATATAAAAGGTACATGATGTTTGAGAGTGATAGCGAAGAATTTGTTCTTGGTAATACACACTGGGAACACCTGCAGTGAAGTTCGAGGTCTTGATATTCCTTCCTTTGTATAGAAGCTCCAAGCAGGTCTGGGGTTTTAAAAAAAAAATGAAGATTTGAAAAGAATTATTCTGATCATGAGTAAAAAATTGATTGTATGTCTGTGTATATATATATATATGTATTTAGAAGGTAAAGTCAAGCTGGGCAGCAAAACCTACTTTTAATAAAAATGGGTTTAATACAGATACTTTCTAGGGATGAAAACAGAATTGCTGAGTGACATTTTGACTGGGAGTAAGGTTAGTTTCTTATTCTTTCTCTCTCTTTATCTCTTATTTCACTTTTTTATTTTTAATTGCCCTTTCTCTTTCATTCTTGCTTTCATCCTCTATTTAAATTTCCTTTCCCAGTCTAGAGAAATTTTTTGGGATTTCACAGTCATTTCTGTTTCCCAAAGTCTGTCTTTTCTTTACTAAGCTTCACTGGATATTTTGCAAGCTGTGAGCAAAGCAGATGTAACTTGATGTTTCCCAGTGTATTTATTACTCTTATTTTATGATAAATCCCTGAAATATTATTGTACCCTTAAAAGCTGAAGTACACAAAATCCAAGGAAACTATGGAAATGCCTCTTGCTGAGCTGGACATGGACTTAATAGATCCTATTTGAGAGTGACTTAATTTACATCACCTCACTCTATGAGCAAGTGCTTTGAATCAGGTATTTTCCTCTCAGGGTTTCCAGCATATCCTTAGCATATTGTATTTGCTGCAGACTAAGTTATGGGATGAGAATTTGTCCTTGAGTGATTCCCACCCCCCACACACACACTCTACTGCTTTTATTTATATGGAAAGAATATCTTACATTTAAATTACTGCTTTAAAATTTATTTTCTCCATATGTGCTTGTTATAGAAGACAAAGTGATACACCAAACCTTTTACATGGGGAAATAAAAAGGTATATGTTACAGGTTTTGATTGTCAGTGGAGTTAATTCCTTTGCCTTCAAGTGATGTGCAAGAAAGGATTTTTATGGAGGGAAAGGGGTTCTGGAATTGTGATGGATACTTTTGTTACTCTTCTCTCTGCTACCTGTCAAGCTACCAAAGTGTCCAGAAAGTCTTCAGGTTTCCCTGTCACACTGAAGCCTAGAAGTGACTGGGGAAAAGCACATCTTGGGTGGTGCTGAGTTTGTTAACACAGCTGGGGAATACTGGAGGAGTTGAAAACACCATCAAGATTTTTAACGAGCCATAGTACAGGATAAGCTTTAATTATTTTTCATTGGTTTACATATGTGATCATAGAATCGCAGAATATCCCAAGTTGGAAGGGACCCACCAGGCTCATCAAGTCCAGCTCTTGGCCCTACATAGGACATCCCCAAGAATCACACCATGTGCCTGAGAGCATTGTTCAAATGCCTCTTTAACTCTGGCAGGTTTGGTGCTGTGACAACTTCCCTGGGGAACCTGTTCCCATGCCCAACTGCCCTGAAGGTGAAAAAGCTTCTCCTAATATCCAACCTAAACATTATAACTGATGTTTTCTTTAGTATAGCATGTTGCTAACTCATCCTATGTTGGTTAGGAAGTGATATTTTCTTCAAATACTCTGCTTTGGGAGTAATGTTTGCCTTCAAAGAAAGGCACATTAGTCTTTCCATAGCACAAAATTATGGCCATTTTTTGCAGTATCATGTGGTACAACTGTAAAATAGCAGCATCTGTTCTTTTAATCGCAGCTAAAAATCCTCCTGAATTTCTTGAGCACTGTGAGTTGTAGATCAGAAGGACTGTTCATCTTTTCCATGTTTTTTTGTGTGCTGTGTATCACTATTCAGTTGCACATGTGACAACAGCTAATGTATTCACCCATCTACCAGGTGAGTGCTCCTGTGCTTGACAAGGGCTTTACAAAAAGGCAGAGAATTATGAGCACTTATTAGTTATTACCAATTTATGCTAATATACTAGGGAACTAATCATTTCATCATTCTGATTGAAATGATGGGCATGATTCACAGGAGATGTAAATTGCTATAGTCCTATTTAAATCAATGGAACTGTACCAATATGTGCCAGCTGAGAATCAGGTCCCTCATCTTTATCTGAATAATTTAATGGTAGGTTGACCAGACCATTAGAGAATACAGTTAATAGAACAATCCTATATTGAAAACTGGAATGTAATACAGAAGCTGGTAATGTTAGATAAATTTATTGGTTTTTTTTTTTCTTCTCTCTGTTGTCCTGTTTAGTAGACAGGTCTTAAACAGATCAAGTTTAAGCTTTCAAATTGATGCCATAATGGGACATTTAGCAAACAACCACAACGTGGTAAAACATTATTTTTTTCACAATACCACCAAAGCAACTCACTTCTTGATGACTTCAGAGATTCGGATTAGATGGAAATTAGACTTCGAGGTTTAGGCTAGATGGTAGGAAAATTTTTTTCCCTCTTAGGGTGTTCAGGCACTGGAATAAATTGCCCGGGGAGGTGGTGGAGTCACCATCCCTGGAGGTGTTTCAGAGATGTCTGAATCTGACACTGGAGGATCTGGTTTAGGGGTTCCAGCAATGGCAGGTTAGTGGTTGGACTTGATGATCTTAGAGTGATCATTCTATGATTCTATGACTTTTGAAAAAAAAGAAGTGTTCTGTCTGTCCTTAGTCTTACCTGGTCTGGTATTAAAATAGTAGCTACAGTGCAGAAGAAAGATGCATGGAGACATGAAAATGGCTGTGCCTCACCTGGGTCCTTCCAATGAAGGAATATTCCCCATTAAATATATCCATTCCAAATTCTGGATGCCTGGCATTGTATAGGAAATAATGTAAACATGGTTGCCAGTGGTTTTGGTTTGGGTTTTTTTTTTAATTTATTTAAAATGAAAGTATTTTAAATAAGATTATGAAATTTCAAACTCTCCCTGGAACTACAACAAATGTTTCTTCTCATTTCATGCACCTCTGGGACTGTAGCACTGGAAAATGGATGCAAAACCCCATAAATTTGCCAGATGCTTGGTACAGGGTTCCTGGCATACATTTAATCCTTCACTGTTTTTGTCCCTGAAAGGAGATATAATAAAGTCAAGATAAATTTGAATTTGGTTTAATTTAAGATGTACCAATGAGCTAATATAGACATGTCTGTTTTCTTCAGCAATTGCCAGAGGTGTTTAGCAAACTGATGTCAATACATTGAGTGTGTATATATTGCATACATGGAATTGTATGGAGTTCATGGTGGGCCAACTCCTTTATTTCCATCAATTTACTGTGAAAGGTCCTCTGTAGTGAGTGAAAGTGATACCTCTGGAGGCAGTTCATGGTTTCCTAAGAGTAGTTTGATGTCAAAGATTTGATGTTACAGTTTCCTGCATCTTTTAAGTTGGTTTACAAGATGTATTTTACACCACTGATATCCAACTAATTTTTAAGGCTGCATTGATAGGCTGTTTGACTTTGTAAATTGATGTAATGACAAATTTATGCTCTGGAATGAGGATATTAAGAGAGAAAAAAGGAGAAGGTAGGACTGATCCACTTGAATAATCATAGCAATATTTTATACTAGTTAATTGCTTAACCATTACAATACTTTTTATTTGTGTAATACATTTCAGTCAAGATTGTAAATATTCCTTACCAATTTAAACTTTCACAGAGTTTCTGACCATGGATCAATATCACCAGAGCTGTAAGATGTGATTTCAAAAAATTTTACTCACATGGATTTTTGAAGTAATGATAAGTATTTGCATCTTTGATTTATGTTCAGAAAACAGATTTAGCCAAAATGAAGTTAGGAGAAGAGAAGGAAATTTTCGCAGTACTTTCTCCAAAATGAAATATCCCAGGAAGACAAATATTGCTATTTCTTTTAATGTGTAAACTTCTTACTTTTTAAATATAGAAATGAAAATATATAAAATTAAAATAACAAAGATTGAAAAAAGGAAATTCCAAATATCAGGCAAAAATTTTATATTTTGTCATCAGCATTTTTTTTTCTTAGTTTTTGTATGAAATTTATAGAGTTACAGCCTGGTTGAGTTTGGAAGGGACCCTTGGGGGGGTTAATTAATCCAACCCAGCAATGTAGAGCCAGTTGCCTAGGACCATGTTCAGATGACTTTTGAATATCTCCAAGGATGGAACTTCCACAGCCTCTCAGGTTGACCTGTGCCAATGTTTGGTGAAAACACAGTGAAAAGAGTGTTTCTTGGTGTTCAGGATATTCAGAGGACCCTCCTGTTCATGCCTGGTGCTCCTAGTCCTGTCATGGCCTGCCACTGACCATAGTTTTCATTTCATCACTTCAGGTAGTGGTACACATTCCCCCTGAGCCTTCTCCTCCAGGCTAAACAGTCCCAGCTCTTTCAGCCTTTCCTCATAGGAGAAATGCCCCAGTCCCTTAATCACCTTGGAGGTCCTTCACTGGACTTTCTCCAGTAGCTCCACATCTTTCTTAGAACCAGGTTGAAAAGACCTCCAAGATCATCAAGTCTAACCCTACCGTGGTCACTAGACCATGGCACTAAGTGCCACATCCAGTCTCAGCTTGAAAACCTCCAGGGATGGTGAATCCACCACCTCCCTGGGCAGCACATTCCAATGCTCTTGGACTGGGGAGCCCAAAACCAGATGCAGCACTCCAAGTGTGGCCTCACCAGTCACCTTACCCAGAGTCTTCACTCTTTATTCCCATCTTTCCTTGCTCTTTCTTCCTAAAGAGAACAATTCTCTTGTTCTGCCCAGCAAACCAAAGTTTCTTGTTGTTTTATTTTTTGTTTTGGTGGTTTTTTTCAGCTCTGGTTATCACAGCCATTTTATATATTGATAAGATCAATAATTTCAAGGCCACATTATTGCTTTAATAGCAGATGCTGGAATAAAGTCCATAAGTCCCACTTGCTGCTGTTTATGGGGAGAGAGTGCTAGTGAAAATACAAATGAAAGCAATATTTTAAAGAGGAAGTTTGAATAATCCTTAATTGTCTGCCTTAAAAGCAATAACACAGTGGTGGGGAAAGATTGCAGTGGTCTGAGAGGATAATAGCTCAGAAAAGTTAATGCTTCTTTGGAAATGTTGATTGAAATAATAGTATAAACGTGATGTAACATTTTGTTTAATATTAAACTACCTTGAGCTAAGTGGAATGTACAGTAATAAGACAGATATTTTTCTCACTGCTTTGACTTGTGCACTCAGAGAGTTTTCTGTATATGATCTCTCTTCCTTCCATCAAAAATGTAGTGTGATCTGTCAGACTCTGTGTAGACAAACAGGAAGCAACAGACAACTGAGGATTTTGCAAGTAGAGGAGCAATGATAGGTAAGGATGAAAATAATTTGGCATCAACCCACATGAAAATTTTCTAGAAAGCATTCCAGTAACAAATGTCATCCTTTATAACTTAAAATCATCCTCATCTTCATGAATAATATTTTCAAGAACTTTCTTCTCCATACAAACTAGCAGCTGGGATTATCCACTATTCTGATGCCAGGGAAGAGGTGGTTATGACATGTACCCAAAATGTGAGTGTACTTGCAGGTATTATTACTTTTTCTGACTGGGATAAAAACAAGAATTGCTTTGCCATTGGTAACTCAGTGCCAGTGTGAATGAGAGTTTGGTCCCAGGAATATCGAGAGGATGTCTTTAGGTACGTAGAAAGTAATTCCTGAACCAAGAAACGTAAACAATTTTCCTTGGTGTTGGTTTTCATATGCTGAAATCTTCACAGAGAGTCTCAACTGGGTTCAACACCACCTGAGAAAGCTGTTTCGCAGTCAGGATCAAAACTATGTCCATCTTTATTGGCTTGTTTTAGCATCTTCAAAGATATGCATCATTCCTGATCTGGATTTCCAATCAGTGTGTCTGAGTGTGCAGGTTGTAGCACACACAAACACGAGCAAACAAACACCTGTGTACACTTTTACTTGCACTTCTTTTGGGGGGCTAGCACAGCTTTGTGTGCCCTCTCTCCATGTGATTAAATATTAATTAGGCTTCTAATATAAGCATGTGAGTTCACAGGCCCGAGTGCCATATAAATAATGCATGAGGTACCCGAAGGCTCAGCCCGAGAAGCTGATTGGCCACCTTGGATTTGTATAATTATGAAGTTTCATTATTAGCAGTGGAAGCAGTGGAGAGATTTGCCTAGCTTGGGGGACTTTGAAAGCATAAGCTGTCTCATTAGGGAAAAAGGGAATAAGGCATAATATGCAAACTTGTTAGTTAAAAAAAAAAAAAAAAGGAATAAAAATTAAGCATAGCTCTTTCACAGGAGTATATTCTATGTGTATATAAACATTACGAAGTGTATAAAAAGGCTGAAATTCAAATAGGTGAGGTCTATGCTACAGCTATTTAGCAGCTTTGTTTGCACGAGGTCCTGCTTAAAAGCTTTTGTTCTCTGCTTAAAACAATCTCTAATATTTTACAGAAAAATCCACAGGTAGCTTAATGGGTTCTGCAAAGTGAGAGGTACGGAGGTGAAAGAGAATGAACACAGTCCAGGGTTCTTGCTAGAATGTGTGTTGTGCATGCAATTAAATCTCAAGGTCAAACAATTTACAGACAATTACTTTTCTAACATCTCCAGAAATGCCTGCTTACACGTCTTTAATTTTAAATGATACTGATATTCCAATTCTCCCCAAAGGTTAATGCTGACTAAATCCAGCTGTGACCTGACACGATGCGACAGCACAGTGCCTAATTATCCTCTGGATAGTCATTTACTTTAAACCATTAAAGAAATAGGCTGAGAGGAAGATTTAGGGCCCAGAAAAAATGTTAGCCTGACTTCTTTCTTCTTGAGGATGGGATGGGCTGAAAAATAAAAATAAAATCTTGCTAAATGTTAGCCATTTGCTTTGATGGCAGAAAATTGTTCATCCCACTCTGTTTTTTTTTTTACAGGTTAAATTGCTAACTAGTTCATTTTATCCATTGCCTACGGCTGGCGCTAAATGTCAGTGACAAATTTTGTACTTGTCTTGAAGAATGAATTAAGTTATGCACAAAAGCTATAGTGCTTTTTTTTTTTTTTTTGAGATGAGTGAATTGCAGAGGGAGAAAAAAAAAGTTGCTCATTTGAAAAAGGATTATTTCGATTAAAGGCCTTTTCTATTGTAGTGGAAGACAGGTAGTGGTTTAAGATAATTCTGACAGTTACCTCCCACAGAGGCTGAAGTCCTTTACTAGAAATTTCTTTAAGAGCACTTGCGTCAGATTATGCACTATGATTGTTATCATAAGACCATTTGTGACAGTAAAGGGGGGGGAACAATTACAGAAAATGGCAACTATTATTTATTAACTAAGGTAAAACTGTTTTTTCTTCAGCAAGGTCAGCATTCCATCACCTTCAGAAAATCTTTCAGTGGTTTGTAGCCGTGGCAATTAAACACCCCCAAGGTGTTCTCTGCCAAATGTTGGTAAGAAGGGACAGTTCATTTGGCAATTTGTATTGAGTAGACCTGGCACAGACTTCCCAATCCATCTGGTTTGCAGTTGTCTGGCTCTGGTATTTCCCCATCACCTCCCAGGGAACAAAGTACCAAAGAACTTTTGCTCCTGTCATAGTGTTTGAAACTCCATCGTGGTTTGCTATCCATGAGCTAAGCCTAAGGGAGATCTGCACGTTCATATTTGATTTGATTTGATTTTCATGTGCACTCTAGCTGTTGATTGAAAACCTAAAGAGAGCTTAAAGTTAAGACTAGACTTTACAGCTATGTCCATTACAGCAGAGCATCATTAGAAAGTCTAGATCCCTCACCTCACTGAGGTGGCACAACTGATGCTCTGTTGCACTTACAGTGCCTAATTTGCTCTAGGCACAATTACTCCTACAGGGCAATAATAATTTTTCCTTTATTTCATTGGATTATGGAAGTGCCTAGTATTTCCAACTGTAAGCAGAATACCATTGTGCTGTGCACTGTACAAAACACAGATTTGAAATAAATGTTGTTTTTAGTGGCACCCACAGGTTTTGGCAGATACTTTTCTCCTCTCACTGTGTGCATAAATATTTTCACTGATACCAGCTGTAGAAAGTGATATGGTAAATGCTAATCTCAGTACAGTCATAGCAGTCACAAATGGAAGTTAGATCTGTAATTTCAAGTTGAAAGCTGAAATGAAAAATCTAGTGATTATGCACTACTGCCCTAAGCTACTGAGAGATTCCCTCTTTCTTTCTCTCTACACTCTCATTCTCAGGCAAGGGGATAAAGTTTCCTCCCCAGGAGAAAGAAAAATACAGATTATCAGTTTTGTGGTGATAACGCTGAAGCTCCTGAAGACAGTCTGGCTCTAAAAAGTAATACATGCTGGGATACATCTCACCTTACTTTGGATGTATAAAGCATATATGTCTCAGTCTGAGCAAGATGGTTTTGCTCCTAGTCTAGTGAGGAGAGAAAGAGGCATGACCAGATGCATTCCATGTAGTTTCAGGGTTCTATTTAGCTTGAGGTGAATTGTCCTCTGAAGGTACTTGGTTCTTTCCCTTAGCTTTAAAGAGAACTTAACTTGGTTGCAATTTTAGATTCCCACATTAGGGCATCATACTGATGATGATTTTCCTTTTCCTTAACTTTTCATCTCTCACTGCTCACACTTGAAGAGTTCGTTTCCACTCCCTATGCTTGAAAAACTGTGCCTCAAAACTTTTACAAAGTATATTTTAAGCTGTTTCTCTGATATATTTTTTTTCCTGTTTGTAAATACCCACACTTTGACCTTCCCTTTGATAAGCTAGTTGGAGCCCCTTCAGTCCCATATTTTTTTGCTATTTTTTTTAGGATCTTGCATGGCTTATGCAGCTCTCTCCTAAGTTTTCTGTTTCACACATTTGTTGCAGTGTGAATAAGTGTTATAAGAGTGATCTCAGCAAACTTTTGCACAGGGAGATACTTTTCCTTGCTTCCATTTGGTGGTATGAGAATGTTGTTAACTGTTAGTGACACCACAGTGCATGAAGAGATGAAATTACACTGAGATAGATATTTATAATTTCTTGTAATGCTTCTTATCAAGGGAAAGTTTTGGTGTTTTGCTCCCAGTGAATTTTTCCTTGCATTGGGCTGTATAAATGTCTATATTTATAAATGTACATTTTGCTGACTGTGACCATTCAGTTGCACTGAACTCACTGTTTATCACACTACAGACCTCTCTGAGAGCTCAACTTCCTAAAAATGATTGCTACAAATATTGTGATGTTTAGCCAAGCATTGTTCCTTTGGCACCTACTTAACCCAGTATTGCATATTGGTAATTTGAACTTCTTGATGATTTGAAATCTTGATGAAGAAACTACTGTCAGTGAGTCAGATTTGCCACATCTTAGTGACTTACCCATTTAGTGACTTAGTTACTAAGAGCACTGGAGCATCTCCCCTATGAGGACAGGCTGAGGGAGTTGGGGCTGTTCAGCCTGGAGAAGACTGAGTGGAGACCTCAGAGCAGCTTTTCAATATCTGAAGGGCCTACAAGGAGCTGGAGAGGGACTCTGTGTTAGGAACTGCAGTGATAGGACAAGGGGTAATGGATTCAAACTGAAGAAGGGGAAGTCAAGATTGGATGTGAGAAAAACGTTTTATCCTGTTGTGGTGGTGAGACCCTGTCCCAGCAGGTTGCCCAGGGAGGCTGTGGCTGCTCCAACCCTGGCAGTGTCCCTGCCCAGGGCAGGGGGTTGGGACTAGATGATCTGTAAGGTCCATTCCAACCCTTAAATTCTATGATTCTATGAAATTTAAGCATTTTACCTGAGCCATGCAGGGAAGCAATTGAGAGAGTCATCTTCAGAGGACAATCCATCTCACCAACTCCATCAGAAATGCCAATCAAAATTTAAATGAAGCAAGCAAGTAACATAACAAAACCAAAACCAAACAAAAAATGTCTTTACACATGTATCTCCTTCAGAAGAGAGAGAAGGAGAAAACATCTCATTGGTAACAGATCAGTCATATTCCAGAGATATTGTACAAAATGTAGAGTGGACTCTTCAAACATTGTCATGTTTCTCTTTGCTGCCTGCCCAGTAGGTCCTGGAAACTTATCTTACACTAAATATTTAACTTGTAGATGGAAAAAAATCCACGTGGGATGAATATAAAACTGTTTGATAATGGGTTTCTACCTGTCCTGGTTTATTTATTTGGGAATTAGGAGAATATTACTTAAGAAAATGTAATGGTTTAATATGTTCAATATTCTGTTCAGTTCTGCAGAGTAATGGAAACATTTCAGTTTCGTATTTATTCTTAGAGTAGAATTCTGGAAATTGTATCTTTTCCTTATGGCCTTTTTTTTTCCTCATGTCTTAATTATTGGATGGTCCCTTGGTAAATTTTATCTTTTACCAAAAAAGTTGTAATTATGTTCAGCTGAAACCTCCAGCTAGTGCTATGGAACTTTCTGAACCTTATTATCAGTCCCAGGACCAATCTGTACTGAATCATAGTTTCTGATCCATAGGCCCTTCTTCTCTGAGACTATTTCTAGTAGTGGGAAAAGATATGCTCATTAGGAAAATATTTCATCACTGGTGCAGCTGTAGCTTTGACAACCATCTTCCCAGTAATATCAGTTCATAAAATAAAGAAGAATTTGCAAAGGGCTGACTGTGAATATGCTCTTGGTAGCTAAGAAGTGACTTAAAAATTTTGAAATATTTCCAGTGGATGAATTTCAACTAATTTTTGTAAATGCTAGAGGAATACCTATATATGTTTAATACTAAGAATTGCAGCACATACCTCTGTTTAATTTTATTTTCCTTTCAAAGCTAAATCATAGAATCATATCATAGAATTCAGGGGTTGGAATGGACCTTACAGACCATCTAGTCCCACTCCCTGCCATGGGCAGGGACACCTCCTCACTAGATCAGGTTGCTCAAGGCTCATCCAACCTGGCCTAGAACACCACCAGGGTTGGGGCAGCCACAGCCTCCCTGGGCAACCTGTTCCAATGCCTCACCAGCCTTTGAGTAAAAAACTTTTTCTCTCACAACTAACCTAGACTTTCCCTCCTTCAGTTTGAACCCATTACCCCTTGTCCTATATCTGCAGTTCCTAACAAAACCTCAAAAAACGATACCAAGAGGCGAACGAGATGATTGAAATTTAACAACTAAGGAAGTGGGTACAATACAAGAATTTGGCTGGTGTGGAGAGGAAAGTAAAATTCAACTAATCAAAGTAAACCTGTTGATATCATTAGGTATCAAGGTGTAATTATTTGTAGTGGGAATATGTTGGGATATTAGAAATAACACACGTGTTCCTACCAGAGGTTTCATCATGTTTAGAGTGCATTGTTGATTTGAGCTTTCCACTTTTCATATTGAACTCATTTCAGGGGAGATGTTTAGTTTCTTTCCTGCAGTGCTACCCTTTACCTGTTGAATTGAAGTGCCTGGTCACTTAGAGTATCAGCAATTTTCATCGCTCTTATTCTGTGAATATTCTTCCTCTTAGTAATGAATTAATGATATGTCCAGGCAGAAATAAATGTACAAAGCGAAAATCTCCCATTGGTTGCAGAAGGGAAGAACATTGCTCTGACTGCAGGTTCAGCTCCTAAAGGCTTCTCCTAATGAGACACCCAGTGCTACAGGACAGAGCCTGTGGGGTGAGCAGCAGCAGACACTGACCTCCCTCAGCTGAACATGCCAAACAGGCACATTTGTGACAATATCTAACTTGTTTGAAAATTATTGTAAGAAAGAGAAAGGATGCCATGCTGTTGGTCTGGAAGGAGTTGATCTGCTTCTTGTTGGCAGTAAGGTACTAGAAATCATACCATGTGCAACCATGGACAGAATAAAAGGTGCTCAGTGAGGTTGTTACGTAAATGATCAGTTATGTGAAGCTGATAGTAAAATCCCTTGAACTCTAGTGCATTCCCATATAACAGTGTGTGCAATCTGCACTTCACCAATGCAGATTTGAATTCAAAGTGGTGCATTTTGAGTGTGAGTGAATAACAAAATCTTGTTAATGTTTTACAGAAGAAAATATGTCTATGCATAGCAAGAATTCCTCTTGTAGATTTATAAAGTGCCATAGTGAATGGGTATTGTAAAAGACATTATGGGTTGGGGTTTTTTTTGGTGTTGTTTTGGGTGGGGTTTTTGTTTCTGAATGAGAAATACTATGTTTTCACCTGAAAATTCCTATTGACCAGAATTTATCACTTGGTCATGCTGCCAGAAAGCTGTTCCAGCCTCATTTTCCTCTTTCTTCCTTTCTAACATAACTTTATCTTGATCTTTTCTTAAGCCATGGTAAGCGTTGGTTTCAGTCACTCTCTACCTTTTATTCCTGGGTAATAATAATTAGTTTTACACTATCAGAATATCCTGAGACTTCCTTGTCAGCCCACTTTCCCTCAGGATAGCTTAAGGTCCATTTGGAAAGGTTGGATCTTCCCTTGCCTGGATCCTCTGAGGAAACTTAACCCTAAGTGTGTCCTTTGTGCATGACTCATTAAAAAACTAAACAAAAGCCCAATCCAGTTGCTCTCAGGTCCAAAATAACACAATCAAGTTTAGAGTAATCCTAAACCTAAGCCTTTATTATTGTTCCAGTGACGTAAGGGTCCATGAGTCTGGATAGGCTGAGAGATAATTCAGTTTTGCTTCTAGTAGAAATTAAATTTTCATTGGTGCTTTTTTAAATTCATTTTTAATTGTGTTGCACAGATTTCCATGTCTTGTGAGGAATGCTCATGAAGAAATAACATGAAATGTATTTAGAAGTTGTTGGGTAGCTCCAGCTTGAAGGATGATGAAAAGGGAGCAAACATTGCCTTACTAGGTTGGTTTTTTTCCCCTGTTATTTCAAATTCACTACATCCAGGAAAGGACAGATTTGGATGTGTTTGGCAGAGACTCCTAAGGGTAACAGAAGCAGTATGCAAGCAAGAACAAAGCCAGATTAGTTTAATTTTGCTTTTTTAAATACTGTCTTGCCATGTGAAATGTTCTGAAGCTAAGGGCATGGCATAAATAGAAACTGTATTATGCTATGGTGTTTATCAAATGCTCCTCATCTACTGCACCACCCCCATAAATCCACCAAAGCTGTTATTATTCAGGGGTGGGAAGGTGGGGAGAATGGAGTGAAAGCTACAGAATGATTTAACACTGTGGGAACTTAATCAATAAGG
>NW_008671839.1:8717-17061 GCF_000695815.1 Acanthisitta chloris | reverse complement strand
TGTTTTCCATCCAGATGATAATGAGGCAGACTAGCAGCAACCTCTGGAGGAGGAATGCTGGAGCAGTGAATCTGTGGTACAGCTCTGCTAGCTGCTAATTAATAGTCTGAGGCCAAGGAGACATCTTTTTGCTGCTCTACTACTCATAGTTTCTTCCTGGCTTGGCCCACATGCCTCTTTCATTATTTGGGTCACTCTCTGCTAAGTTAGATTCTGGAAGTTTATCCAAATTTAACAAGAGAGCTAAAAAAAAAACCAACTAAGTTTACCATTCTTCTCCCTCCTTTGTTCTTGGCATAATTGGTACATTTGTATGACTGCATAGCATGTAATCCTTTCTTATATTGTAAAAATAGTATTCTCTTACTCCCAAAACTAGTTTCATCCCAAGTTCAGGCAGCTGAATGTTTTTTGGTGTTTGTCATGTGTGATCTGACTGGAAAACATCAACAAAAGCCAAGCTGGATAAAAGTGTAACATAACTAATATTTGTGATATTTAAATTTAAATAGTTTTACGTGGTGTTAGCTTGAAGAAGTTGGGAATGATTCATGGTGCTTCAGTTCAGTATTGATTTTTCTCACTTTTATCTGGAGTCCAAAACCGAACAGGGGATCCACTTCAACGTGGCTAAAACTGGCTGAATGATGCCTGATAGCTGCATCTTTGTGACCAATATATGAAAAGTAGAGGGAAAGCAAATATTGATGTGAGAAAAAGGTTATTTACTATATGGGTGTTGAGACACTGTCCCAGGTTGCCCAGGGAGGCTGTGACTGCCCCAACCCTGGCAGTGTTCACAGCCAGGCTGGATGAGCCTTGAGCAACCTGATCTAGTGAGGAGGTGTCCCTGCCCATGGCAGGGGGTTGGGACTAGATGATCTATAAGGTCCATTCCAATCCCAATTCTATGATTCTATGATTTTCTCCACTGCCAGAGAAGAATTGATGTAATGGCAAATGAAAGAGTAAGGTCAAAGCTGGACATGAAGCAGATGACCATAATACAATGTTGGGCCCTGCAATCTAGTAGTGTATTGAATCCAGATTTTGAAGCACATTTTAGGGGAGCATCTAAAAGCATGTCATAGGCAACATTGAATTCATGCATTGTTTTGCTAGAGCATAGGTAAAAGCTACTACATTCACTAAAAAATACAAGACATTTGTGTTAACAGTTTAGTGAAAAAGAACAGTAGGCAGCAGCAATTCTTCCAGGTTTCCTGTCTAGTAGTATCACTTCTGGACCATCTTACTTCCCCAAGTTTCTTTATTTTGAGATTCTTCAAATAGTTTCTAAAGATATTTTCCTAAACCATTCTTGCCATAATTATAACAGTGCTAAGAACAGAATGCATGAATAAAATTCTCTTTACCGATGATACCTTTTGTTGTGTTTAGTTTTGGTTTAGCTAATTTTTCTGCAATTATCTTGTTTTCCTATGTCTTGATTGTCTCATCTTTTTGCTAAGCTTGTCATGACTCTTGTAGCCATCCAAAGCACCAGCAAGACAGCAGAGAAACAGTGGAGTAACAGTACCTGTGTGCGAATATATTTTTCCCATCTCCACAACAAAAGGCCCTTAAGATGAAAAATGCTCATTTGATTTTTGCTGATCTGAGAGGTCTGTGCCATCTTTGATAATTTGCCACAGCAGATCAAGCCTTACATAGAAAATATTGCATTAACTAGAACTTTCAAGTGTTAAACATTTTTTGAAAGGATGTTATTTAGGCTTTGGAGAGGTAATGCAGATAATTTTTCTTGCACTGAATTTAAAAAAACCCATTATAATCACTTCATCTACTAATGAGTGAAGTGAATCACAGTCTGTATTTATGTGGGTTCAAAAATATTTCTCTTTTACCTAGAAATTCAACTGAAGTATGCAAAATTATCTAGAAAACTTGATTTGGATACAGAGCTCCTGCAGAAATTAGGCATTCATTCCCCAAGGCAACTTTCAGCATTTGAGCCTAAAAATAGCACATTCACAGTATAATTTGTAATTAATAAACCCGACTGGTATTTAGAGACTACTGACAATTTCATTGGTAGTATTTTTTTTTTTCTTGGTGTTCCTGTCTGTCCCTCAGTCCTGGAATTTCTGTTCATCTCGTGCTTTCATAGCAAGGGGTTTGGAGCAGAGACCTTTGCTTGGGTCAGTGTCTAGGGTAGCACATACTGCTTTGGTTTTTCGAGTCAGAGCTGGCATTGAAAGAAAATAAGTCATAAGCAAATCATTTAGCACTTTAAGTGTCTGTTATCTAGTCCTTTGATGCTCATTCTCATCAGAGACTTATACTGCAACAAGGTTCGGTATCGTGTTCGTATGTGAGGGTTTGTAGCACTTTGTACAAAATAAGAGATAACTTCATAACCGAAAGAAAACAGCAATGTTTTATTCATGGGTACACTAAAAATTGTAGTGCAAATACAGATTTCAGTTGGATTTCAGCACAGGGCTGTCACAATGGCATATGGGCAGAAACAGCAGACACCAGAGCAGGAGTCATTTCTGGTAGGCACCACAACAATATGTGCATGAGCACGTGTGCACACATGTACAGACACAGTTCCTAAGTGCATTCTTTGTCCTAAAGAGTTGTCTGTATATTGCTCGTGCTTTACAATGATTTTTGTTTGTGAACCAATTGTACTTTCGTTTTCTTTTTTGCTTTGACGGGACATAATTACTGCTGAAATGTATAATAGGATCAAAGCATATTTCATTATTAAAGAAATTATTGCCTTCTGTTTGTGCCATTCTGACTGCATGAAAATGTTAATCCAGTTTTGTTATATTTTTTCTGTTTTCAAATGAGTCTTTTTTTATTTTCTTATGAAAATTTTGTGAAATTAATTGTTTGCTTTCTCCCAACCTCTGAGGGGTCTATAGCTTCAGAAGATATCAGATAAAGGATGATGACATATAATGAGAGCAAGATTTAGCTATTAAACTTCCTTTGACTCACTTTAAATATTGATTAGAGAAACACTTCTGGGCAAATATTTATATTGAGCAATAATATAATTCAGTGACTTTTTTATCTTTTTTTTTTTTTTTTACATTCTGCATATCATTATGTCTTCAGTTATTTAGCCTAGAAAAACACATTGTTAGCCATGGGTTATATGAAAAAAAAGTCCTAGATAAATGAAACCAAGAGAGAAGAGTAAAATTTTCTAGCAGTTAACCATCATTCATAAAATGCAAAGACTCTGGGTGTTGCACATCCTCTATCTGGTCTTTCCCAGGGTATAGGACTGTTGTACCTGGGATATTGGCTTCAAGCAATTTCTAATATAATGCTAATGTTGTGACAGATACTAATGAAACCAGGAGTTTCTAGATAAAGCTGATATTGAATACACAGGCAGAAGAGGTAATTTCCTTATTCACTTTCTTAATGAACTCAAGGAGGACAGAGGAACCTTCCTGCATCTGTGACTATCTCCCAGATTTTATTAGTTTTTTCAACAATAATAAATTTCTTTGCATGGTTCTATTTGCTGGGTATGTAACCATAACAGCTGAACCTACTTGGTGTGTACCTGAATGATGTTCCCTTTGTAGGGGGGAAAAAATGCATGTTAAAAATTCTAAAAAAAATCATAAATATCCTTCAAAGAGTCTAAGGAACATCAACATATTTGTGTTTTAAAATTTCTTCCAAGTTTTTTATTAAAATAGTGAAGAGTCCAACTTGCATGGCAAACACAGAGGGATCAAATACGTATATTATAGATGATATTTGAGTATCATCTGATTGTGATGAGACTGGTTTTTATTTCTTTAATTATGTTGAACTTTTGGTGACTAAATGCTCCAAACATTCACTGAAAGTCTGAGGTATCCGGGTTGGAGAGCACTGTGGACCTTCTCCACCTCAAGGCAGCATGGTCAGCTCAGCTGTCACATGCTGAATGTCTTGCTTGGTGTTTCTAGTCCAGACCAAGAACCAAATACTTCAGTGGGGCTAAAGAAGTGTGTGCTTGCTATGGACATGGCAGTGCATAATTCCAACAGAAGTAGCTGAGAAGGGAAAGGATGTTGTGAACCAGTTACCTGGACATGTCTGGCATATCCATTGATCCTTGCACCAAAGTTAGATCTCCAACAGAGATTATTTTTGCTTTAGGTGGGAAAATCATTGAAATTTTAAGAGACATTTGCAGGTATTCCTGTTATTTCAAATTATGAAAAAGATAATTTTGTTACCTATATGAATATTTTTCCTTGGTCAGTTCCTTGTTTATAGTCCATGTCTGTGCTGCTACTTAGATTTCAAGAAAGCTGCTTTGATTTAGGAGAACTGCAGGGTTGGGTCAATTGCCTGTAAATACTTTATGAAATAGTCAAATCAGTTTTATCTTATTTGAGGTTGTAATACATATTTCACGTGATAATGTTCTGGATATATGCCATGACAAAAACCTGTCTGACTGTTGAAATGGTATCTTTGTGTCCATATTTCACTACACCTGGATTTTGTATAGTTTAATCTGAATCTTGAACTAATATTCACTAGTTAATTTTAGATTGTATTAAAATAGGAATGTTATATCCTCTTTGATTGCTGACGCGTAACGTTGAGATTCCTTCGCCTGAAGTCTTACTTTCTTGCTGGAATATAGTTTCTTATTTCTCTAATTTGTGTTGCCCTCTGTCAGTTTCGAACTGAAGGAGGGAAAGTCTAGGTTGGATGTGAGAAAAACGTTTTTTACTCTAAGGGTGGTGAGACACTGGAACAGGTTGCCCAGGGATGTGGTGGATACCCCAACTCTGATGGTGTTCAAGGCCAGGCTGGATGAGCCTTGAGCAACCTGATCTAGTGAGGAGGTGTCCCTGCCCAGGGCAGGGGAAGTTGGGAGTAAATGATCTGTAAGGTCCATTCTATGATGATTCTATGATTCTATGAAGTGGGAAGTAATGCAACTTATTCTTCAGACCCAAGTACTGAAAATGAGAGCAGTATGTGGTGTTCCAATTGAGAGTCAGGAGAAATATACATATAGTGGTTTAAAACAGAGAGGAAAAAGAGTTTCTAATTACTCTATACTGAAAAACTCCCAAAACCAACCTAGGTTTCAAAATATTTAGGTGGTAAACTAAGTAAATAGGTGGATGCTTGAGGTGCTCTTTGTCATTTCAAAGGATGCAAAACCATTTGCTTAGAAATATGATCTTCCTGCTAAAATATGGAGGTGAGCCTGAAGTAATATTTTAGGGCAGTACTTTCTGCTTTTGTCAAAGAATGATCTGGCCTTAGGGATCAGTCCACAGTCTGGATGAAGCATGTTTTTTTCTCAAACCATTGAAGGCATAATAAGCCAGAGATGTGTGGGTGTGCAATAGCTGCAACATAAAATCCTAAGGTTATACAGATGATTGCAGAAAAAGCCCAAGCTCTGTATGAAATGAAAAACAGAATTTTAATTTGTCTCAGGAATGACAGTGATTCCACTATAATTCATCAAAGAAGGTGTTTGACAACAAAGCAAGTGCATCTTAAACCTGGTGTTTCTGACTCAGTATGGATGATATCACAGTGTAGCCAAATCAGTTTTTCTGATCATTCAGTTTGCAAACTACTCTAAAGGACCATAAGACTTATTCTAATTTTTCTATTTAAATAGTTTTTTTCCTTTCTGGTCAGATATTGTCCCAAGTTTTTGTGAATGTAACATTCTGAATGTAGTGCTGAGTAAAGGCATATCTAATTTTAACAGGTATCTTGTCATTTTTTTTTTCCTTCATGCTTTCTGTCAGTGCTTCTGACTTGCACCATTCTTGTAATTCTGTTCCTAAAGCAAGTTATTTCTACACATAGCTAAGCTGATAGATTTATTTCATGTACAATTACATTTTTTCTTATATCCAAAGTGACAGATTATCAAAACTTCTGGAGTGGCTTGAGGTGGTCCTGGTCTTATTCTCTCCTCAGTTTTGTTGTTCATAATTGTATTTACATGGGACAATTTAATATGGAAGTCAGGATGCTGATTTATTTAGTTCTTACCTCACATTTGTTGCTTTCCATGTTCAAAGTATTGTCATCAAATGTCCAGTATCATTTTCTCCAGGTTAGTGGCATACTTCAGTTAAGTTTCTCCTTCCAGCATAGAAGCCAAGAAGGATTATTCCTTGTTGCTGTAGCATTGGATAGACAGGGAGCTGAGCATGAGCCAGCAGTGTGCTCAGGGGGCCAAGAAGGCCAATGGCATCCTGGGCTGGAGCAGGAACAGTGTGGTCAGCAGGACCAGGAGGTGATTCTGCCCCTGCACTCGGTGCTGGTGAGGCCACACCTTGAATCCTGTGCTCAGCTCTGGGCCCTCAGCTCAGGAGGGACATTGAGGGGCTGGAGCAGGTCCAGAGCAGAGCAACGAGGCTGGGGAAGGGACTGGAGCACAAGTGGCATGAGGAGAGGCTGAGGGAGCTGGGGGGGTTCAGCCTGGAGAAGAGGAGGCTCAGGGGAGACCTTCTCCCCCTCTGCAACTCCCTGACAGGAGGTTGGAGTCAGGTGGGGGTTGGTCTCTTCTCCCAGGCAACCAGCAGCAGGACAAGAGGGCACAGACTCAAGCTCTGCCAGGGGAGGGTTAGGTTGGAGATTAGGAAGAGATTTTTTCCAGAGAGAGTGCTCAGGCATTGGAATGTGCTGCCCAGGGAGGTGGTGGATTCCCCATCCCTGGAGGTTTTCAAGCTGAGACTGGATGTGGCACTTAGTGCCATGGTCTAGTGACCACGGGAGGGTTGGACTTGATCTTGGAGGTCTTTTCCAACCCGATTGTTACTATGAGTCTATAATTTCATGTAAGCAGAGATTTAAGTCTAGTTTTTCTAAAATATGATCTGTAGTGCAATCTGTGTGAAGAAATCCCATGATAAAATGAAATCCCATGATAAAATGAAATATCTGGCAATCCTTAAATTAATCTCTGAGTTTAAGTCTTGTCCTCGTAGAGGTAGTGACCTGATTAAGGAAGGATTAAGGAAGACTTTGGAAACAACTACTGGGGAGTAATAAGATCTCTGCAAACTCAGAGTGCACTAACATGACTTGCTTTTTCAGCAGCCTTGTCTAAGGTGAAATATAGACCAAAATTGTTAATCATGCACACTTTTTGTACAGACTAATGAAAATCATTAGCATTGAGTACATGAACACCATTCTTTGTAGTCTCTGCTGTTGTTGAAATCTCAGACCTGAATGGGACTGTGTTTGCTGGCACTAGGATAGTGATGCTTAAATTGTGAAAGAAAAATATGGTGATAAGAAGACAGAGATTAGAAACAGAAAGTCCAAGATAAAAATATGACATTGTGGATATCGAGTGAAAAAACATGTCAGAGGTAGTTGTTTCAGCCTTTTTTATATGTCCAAACAAAAAGAAGATCAAATTGAAAGAAAGATTCTTGTTGACACAACTCATAAAAGGTTTTTCCATGGGACCAAAGTCAGAATAGATTTGAAGCTAGTTCTGGGCTAAGTCTCACATTTCCAAGGCTGCCTTTTCTTTTGGCACAGTAAATTTAACATCTGATAATCACCCATATTGTAGCAGGCATAAAGTCACACCTGTTATTAGATTAATTCTTCTGATTATCATCATGAAATGCATATACTGAACTTAGGTGCTTATCTAAGAAAGGGAATGGATCAAAGAGCATACAAATCACACAGGCCCAAGTCCATCAGTTTGTTGAACTCCCTGTGTGTTTTATGCTGTGATTTGCTTCATGTTCAGGTCTGAGAGGACTTCTATATTCTCTAGTAATGGTAGTTTCCAAGTAGAGGATCTTTAGATGAACCAGTCAGTTTTGGATTAGACATCTTGAATTTCTCTCTCCATTTAACAAACATGCTCAACAGACACAGAGATGTAAGGAAATGAAAAAATCCCCCAGTTCCTAAGCCAAAAAGCCATGGATTGGGAGGAAAAACTTATCAGAACTGGGAAATTATCAGACACTAGAAGGACTTAATTTCTGAGATTCTTGGTGACTCATGTAGGGTCATTTACAATTAAAATGAAGAAACTGTAGGAGCTGTATTTTAGGATTGGTTGTGGAAAGAAGAAAAAGAAATAAATCATTCTGTAATTTCTAAATCCTTAGACTTAAACCAACATTTTTTCCAGCCTCAGATCATTCAGTAAAATAAAACACAATGATTTTGATCATTATTTTCATTAGATATAGAAAATAAGCATTGAAATACTGAAGTTAAGGCTTTATAGCAGGATTTGGTAAGTTTCACCTGTGAGAGCTGGGGCCAGGATTTGGAGGTGGGACTGTGCCCTGATGGTGTCATGAGTCCAGTGACATCCAACCATACCTGC
>NW_008671839.1:2384-8653 GCF_000695815.1 Acanthisitta chloris | reverse complement strand
AAAATGCCCACTGAGATATGTAGCTTCCAGAGTCCAGTCTTTTTTATTACTTTTTTAATCCTTTTTTTCCCCTTTTTTTCCTTCTTTTCTTTTTTTTTTTTTTTTTATATACAACACCTAATTTAGGCCACAGACAAAAAGAAAATGTATCTTGAATATGCATCACGGGTTCCAAAAATGAAAAGAAATTGGATTTGGATAGCACTTACTCAATAGACAGATATGATACATGGTAAGAAGGTGCACTGTCTGCCCTGTGATAGATTAAACTACTTTGTAGGAAAATTACTGTGAGCCAGTCACCACCACCACCGTGGCTAAATCTTTAATAAAATTCTCTTCCATATTCAAGAGCGAGGTATGAAGTACACAATAAGCAGAGTGGAGTAGAGTGCCATTTATCAAACCACAGCTAGGTCTGTAATCTCCTGCTTTATCCTTTTTTAGTACTTTATTTGTCTTTATTGTTGCAAGGAAGCACATTTACCCAGGGCAGTGGGTTTTGGTGCTGATAAACCTTTTGTTTTAAATTCTACCTGTGGGGTTCTTTTTTATTTTTTTTTTTTTTTTTTGTTTGTTTGTTTGGTTTTGTTGGTTTTGGTATTTTATTGTTTTTTAAATCAGATAACCATCCAGTCACTCTATGGGAGTAATTAGGCTGTTTTGTTTTGGTGGTCCCTTTCTCGTTACAGGTTCTTTCACACTTCCCTGCCTGACCTGACCCTACCTCTCTTGTCTCTATGGTACCAAGAAAAAAAAAAAAAAAGAAAAAAAAAGCTAAAACCTCTAAGACATTTTTTAAAACTCAAGCCAGTGCAGAAGACAGTCTGGGATGTATTGCCTAATGCTTTTTTGAGGCTATTTGGCAAGATGGCAGTGTTGAACCACGTTGAAGTTGGCCCCTGGGTGGCACTACATGGCTAGACCTGGGACCAACAAAACCATTTTTGGATAAAGGCAGAAAACAGAATTGAAGCATTTTTTCTTTTTAAAAATTAAAGACTTAAGCTAAAGTTGTCGATGTTGTTGATACTTGCTGAATTCAAAACAAAATCGCCATGTGAAACTATGTTCCTCTTATTCAACGAGATTCCAAAATGTTCTGTATCTCTTGACTACCTGATAATATCTGGATCATTTTTTTGGGGGGCAACACGCTGATATTAAGTACAGATGCAGTGGAAGGTTCCTATGGGTAGAAGTATGTGACTAGAACTGCTTTGTGCTGCCTGAATATGCATAGTACCAGTCTGTGCTGCAGCCCTGGGGGTGATTTTTTTAGTACTATTATAACCCTTTTTATTGTTTGAATAGCAGTTTTATGACAAAACATTTATATTCAGCCTGCCTTTGTACTTGACTGAAAGAGAGCAATCACTGAGAATGATAAGGCAACAATGGTAATGATAACTGCATTTATGGAGGCTTACAGAATTTAAACGGGCATGCCAGAATAGACTTACAATAGTGCTCTACCTGCATTTGAACTGGCTTGGGTATATTTCTTATGCCTGGCCCATGTTTGCTTATTGTTGGAGATGTTGCATCTTCCCCCATTTTGCTCCCTTATGGCATTTATTGTGTACGAATCTTACATGTGTGTGTGTCAGGCTCATCATAGCACAAAAAGATGTCATAGGAAGATGGAGGAACATAACCATTTTTCAAGATCCACATGCCTGAAATAATTGCTCAACTTAAATCTCAACTTTTCAGAGTCTGTGGGATTATGACCTTGCAGCAGAATGGTCATTCACTGGTTTTCAAGGTCCTCCCTCTCAAGAAAAATAGGCAATTCTTTCACTCTCCCTCGAGAAGAAGTGAGGAATGGAAGTGAGGACATTGCAAAGTCATCCAAGAGTTTCAAAACAGTCCTTGCACAAGTATTTTTAAGCCAAATCAATTCTACTTTTGCCTTCCTTTGCTGTTTACTCCCCCTTGAGGTCCACACTGACATGTCCACATGGACACACACACACACATTTGTGTATTACCTTCAATTTCTTGCTTACAGAAGAAGGCACAAAAACAATGAGAAGAAGGTCCAGTGTGTTTTAGAGGATGCAGATTGTTCCTGCATCTCTGAATTTTGTGTGAGTGGAACAGAATTATGCCAAGGTCTACTCACATTTTAGTATGGATGATGAAACAAGAAGGTGCACACCATACATTGTTCTAAAAAAATTGTAAGACTACATTCTGCCACACTGCTCCCAGGCTGATAATAGACTTACTGATGCTAGAGCCTTTCTCTCTGAGGAAGAGATTGTCCTCATGGAATTAGAATGACAGGTGCAGTCTACATTTTTATAGATTATGTTTCGATGTTTTAAAATCATTTTGTCAGGGAGCTATTTGATAGGAAAAACACCTGTGGACTCTCTATAAGGCAAACCAATGTATATTTTTATAGAAGTGAATGACCATTTTAAGGGCTTTTAAAATTTTGAGCCATGTGTTTAGATTTGATTGTTCCTGAGAGCTGAGAATCTCAGTCCAGCCCAGTGTCTTTCATATTTCTTCATTTTACTTCTTTCTTCATGTGTATTTCAATTTTTCTGTACTTATCCATCCATTAGAAGTTTGCAGTAGCTAACAGCTGGGTGGCAAAAATTTGTGAAAACTGACTCTTAAAATGTAAGAAGGAAAAAAAAGTTGTTAAAAGCAAGAAATATGTTTTATTTGTGTGTTATTTTGCTGTTTCCAAAGCTCATTAAGTACAGTATATTTTTTCACGTATCATTGCATGTTAACCTCTTCATGTGTTCCTCTCTGTGCTATGTAGGCTTTAAATATGTTTCAATTCATCATTCAGATTCTCTTTTTTTTTTTTTTTTTTGGCAAATGAAATCTAAGTAATGCAAACATTAACTTCCTTTACCTAAGTTCTTACAGTATTCTGGAATGTTGCACTCAAAAATATGTCATTTTCTACTAAATGTCTTTCTAATTCTCCTGTGCAAATGATACCTTTTCCCCAGGCCCAGCTACTTAGTGGATATTATTGAACAAGTGTCTTTTATGGGATTTAAAAAAGTGCAGCATTATGTGAAAGAAATTTTTTTAAAATGTGCATGGACTATTTAGGACTGTGCTTAGTGAATATTAAGCAAACACCTGAAGTTCCTGTGCTGCTGCCTAGAACCAGCACTTCATTACCTATTACGTGCAGTGACTTTGAATTTTTTATTAGGTACTGGTCTCTTAGCCTGTAAGGCTTGTGCATGATGTATCTGAGAGTGATTTCCAGCAGAGTGAAGCTTATCACAGATACACCTAAAAGGTAAGGATATTTTCTGAATTTTGCTTCCCATGCTGAACTGCTGCCTGCAGAACACCTACCCACGGAGCAGGGAAGAAATTTGGTTTAAGGGTTGATTATACATGTCTTATTCAGATACAAGAAGTCCAGAAATTGGCATGATGAACTTCAGATAAACCCAGAATATGTAAATGGAGAGAACAAAACCAGAATATTTACCCCCTAATTTTTTCCTACACTGCATTTTCAGCGCATTTTGTTTGTCACGTTGGTGAGGACAAAGGAGAAAAGCTTAAATCTACTTCTGATTTATTTCGTTTCTCCCAAGTCTGTAGTGTTGAGATTCTAAAAGCAAAGTGTGAATCTGGCAGGTAATATATGCAAAAGAATGAATGATTACTATTGTCATTCCTCATATTTGCTAAGGAAAACACTATTAACAAGTGTTCATGAGTATTAAGTAAAAAGCAGAGAAGCAGGAGGAAGTGATGAAGAATTGAGAAAGGCAACTAATAAGAACAAGAGAAGAACATTCACAGCATTAAAGCTAGAGGCAGTGAAAAAATACATTGATTACTTTGTCACTGCAAATGGCTTAAATGGCCTTTTGAGGGTGAGTGACCTGATTACATGGGTCATGAGTGAGAAGTCCTAAGAATATTAGTTTGAGTAATTCAAATTAGGTAATTCAGGATGTAAACATGGCTTAAGACAGCACAAGCTCCATACAGAATGTGGTGATACATTGATGGGTACTAGAACAGAATTTAGTAAAAGAATATGAGGGGTAAGAAACTTTGAAACCAAAGACCAACAGGGACCTTTTAGTCTACAAGTTTCTCGTATTAGCATCATAAAGTTAGCAAACTCCATCTTAGAAGTTCTTGCTTTTACTGGTAGAAATCTTCTGTTGGACTTTGTTTTTCAGAAACTTATTTACTTTTCCAATTTGTAAATAATTATTGTGCTAAGATTTGCCTCTTGATTGAAAACTGTCTTTCAGCTTGACGTTTTATTGTGTCAGAACAACTCATTGCCATTTCTTCTTTAGCCAATCCTTACACCCCTTTCAATTTCACTCCTTGCCTATGTGTTTTCAGCTTTGCCTAACCTTTTCACGTGGCATTGTGTGAAATACCTTACTGAAATCCAGATGGCTATTTCATCAAGCATATCAGTTATTAAAAGAAATCTATTGATTTAGCCTTTCTGCAGTTAGGATATGTTGTATTCTAGAGCTACAAATGTCTCCTTTTCTTGTTCAGATGAAAACAGAGCTGTTAGTGGTAGTGCAATGAAATCATGGCTCATGCCACAGGAAAAACCTTGTCACCCACACTTTCTGAACAGCAAATTTGGGTGATACCATTTCAAAAAAATGTTCTATTGAAAGCAGTCTATTTTTGATAACGGGGTCTTAATCCATTCCCCAATCAGACTGAGCGTGCATATCATGACAAATCTTTCCTCCATTAAAATCCTTTAGTATCCTAAAAATGAATTAGCTGAATCAATATACTCCTCCTGACGTTTCCCTGAGGAGACAGGAGCAGCTGCTTGAGCAGCAAGTGCTGCCTGAAGAGTCAGACACTGAGGTGACGAGGCCACCACTGGTGTCACCAAGGAGCAAGAAACAGACCCTGGTAGGGAACTGGGGAAGGAGGCTACTCATGGGTGCCATAGTTTTGCTGTGGCAAAGCCAAGAATCAGATCTGACTGTCAGAACCAGCAAAGCTGCAAAATCCTGGAAATCTGTAGTAGTAACAATAACACAAATCCCAGGAAAGCAAGATGAGAAAGAAGACAGATGTTGTTTCTGATGTGTCATGCTCCTCTAACTTCTTCAACAGCTGTGTAGAGACTTACCTTCAATTAATTCATTAGATTAATGTGTTTTCAAAGCTAGTTTGTGGTACAATTTCTTATTATTTGGCTTCATACTTTATAGCATAGTGTCTATTTAGGTTAGATATTAAGAAGAAGTTTTTTATTGTGAGGGTGGTGAGACCCTGTCCCAGGTTACCTAGGGAGGTAAGAGATGCCCCAACCCTGGCAGTGTTCAAGGCCAGGCTGGATGAAACCATGGGCGACCTGCTCTGGTGGGAGGTGTCCCTGCCCAGGGCAGGGGTTGAGGCTGGATGATCTCTAAGCTCCATTCCAACCCCTAAAATTCTATGATTCTATGAATTCTATGATTAGAGGTATCATGGTATACAATTTTTAATGAGCATATTCTCCACTTTTGCCTGTTTTCTTCTAAAGACCTGCAATGCTACAGAGAACAGGAAAAACAAAGGTGAAAAACTCAGATATAAATAAGATGAAAAATTTGATATTTTTAAGATTTTTAAAATAATTTTTCTAAATTGAAGTAGAAAAAAACCCCAACATGGAACAAGTATATTTTCAATTGAAAAATGTTATTGATGGCTTTTTATGGCTTTTATGATATTTTTCTTCTTTTTCTATGAAAATGAATAATTTTTTTAAGGAAAGACTGTATTAACACCTGGAGCTTTACAATTCAAATTCATTTTCAGCCTCAGAAGAGTGGATGATAGAACCTGATTTGGAATTCTCCATCAGAATGACTTTTCAGTAGAAATAATTCATGCTTTGAAATTAGAAGTGGCATTGGAATGGGTCAGTAGTAGAAGATCCCTAATTCAGTTTGAAAATTAAGTGTTGACATTTTTGCAATTAGATAATAGGAATTTTTTTAAAGTGAACTTTTTTTTTTTTTTGAAGTGTAGCTTTAAAAAAACCTTTGGTAAAAATTATTAGTTAATTGGTACTAAAAATTGCAAAATCAATAGAAAAGCATTTGGAGTGTTTTAAAATTACTGACTAAATGTGTATGAATTTTTCATAGTTTATTGAGTAAATCAAGTCAGAGGGTTTTTTTCTCCCTGATTATTCCAATTGGATGGTGTAGTGGTTTAACCCCAGCCAGCAACCAAACCCCAGGCAGCCACTCACACACTCCCCTACCAACAGGATAAGGGGG
>NW_008671839.1:0-2026 GCF_000695815.1 Acanthisitta chloris | reverse complement strand
CAGTGAGGAAAGCAGCAAAGGCCTTGGCTCTGTGTGAGCTCTGCTCAGCAACAACAAACACATCTCTGCATTATCAACCCTGTGCTCTGCACAAATCCTAAACACAGCCCCATAGTAGCTACTGGGAAGAAAATTAACTCTACCTCAGCCCAAACCAGCACAGATGGTATTTCAAAATCTAAAATTATTTTGGCCTGCCTACCCTTAAAATGTTTCCTTGTGAGGTTTGCTTGATGTACAATATCAGCTGCTCTTTCAACACACCTCCTTACCACAGTGTTTATTAGTGTTTACCTCAACCTTTAATTCAGCAAAGAGCTGAAGCTATTTGTGTTTGTATGGCAGGGACACACACTTGGAGCCAAGTTGCAAATTTGTATATTATGAAATGACTGAATCTGGTTATGAAAATCTTGCTTGTTTGACTTCTGATAATTACCATCATCAGCAAATCATATATGACACTGATTCCTTCTTCTTATGCATTTTTTCCATTATGAAATTGAAGGTGCACTTTAATATCAAGGCTGTATTGCTTTCCCTGGTAGTCACTGGAGCTGCTAGGATTGTGCTCTTATAACAATTGAGTCTTTTCCTAAAATCTCCTTCTTTGTTCAGCAGAACTTTAATATGTTGGGCATGTCTCCTTTCATCACAGCAGGGGACACTCTGTATTTGTGGAATAAACTAGTTCCATATTAGCAATGTGGAATCTGTTTGAACTTGTTTGCATATGTATGCCAGTTGATGGTGCCTTTTCAGATGGTAAGTGTTGGGGAATTCTGTCAGCAATAGTTTTTTTTCCCTCAATAGCTAATTCATGTCCTGTGACTATGCTGTTCCCATTACACCTAAATGCCTTTTCTATTTCTATGGACATAGGATATGTTGCTAATAGCACAACAATAAACACATCTCAAAATTAATGGCTGGTATTAATGAGTGAAATGCCAATGCTATAACTCACGTTTTGCTGCTTTAAAGAGAATCTCCCATGGTTTCTGTGTTAAAAGCTTGTAGGGTTGATTTGAATATGTGTGTGTAAGAGTTTATTCAGGGAGTTGGAGCTGGAAAAAGAGTATAGACTGTGTGAGTGTCCATGTTGCATGCTCAAAGTTTAATATATGGAGAACTTGGGTGGGAATCTATCACAGCAGGTCAGGTGCCAAGGCTCCCTCTGTAATATGTGGTAAGGGATCTTTTCTGCTCCAGTGATACATCTGGAAACTTAGTCTGAGACTGTCAGTCAGGTTTAGGTATCAAAGGTCCTCAGCCTTTGGTTAATCTTGTGTAGTTTTGGGCATGTTCAGAGCCAGAGCACCAGGCAACTTAGGAGTATTACTGATAGAACCTTATGTGTTTATGTATGTCTTCGATTTACATACTAGTGTTCAATCAAACTCCTGCTTCAGATGCCTCACTTGGTTTGAAAATCTTACTATTTCCTTCTTATTTTATCTAAATATGCTTGTTGATAGGAATTATCACTTAAAATTAAATTTTTGTATCTCATAAGAACAGTCTGGACTGCTTTACTTACAAATGGTCCTCTGTGCACATCAGAGGTGAAGAGAAGAGAGTAGATGTCTGTTTTGTTACTTAGGTAGAAAAATAAATGTTGTACTTTGATATGTAATCCTGCAGCCACATTGCATTGTGTTCCACTACAAACCCCTCTTGATTTCATGGCATTTCTAAGGTTCATCTGATTATTAACTATTAAAAACTGATAATTGATCGTAGACTCAATTTTGCTTGGGAAGAACAGAAGTGAATATGCAGGGAGACTGTTCAGAACCTGCACTATTCTGTACTAAACACCAGCGAAGAAATAATTTACCTAGCAAGATCTTTTTTTAAAGAAAACTTTCAGCAAATTTTTTCCTTCCTATAGGATACACATTTAAACTGTTTAACCAACAATGTGTCTTTCTGCTGCTGATGGAAAGAAACAGCTCAGTAAGAAATTTTTTTTTTTTAATCAACGTAAAACATGTGATTGAATAGAATCATAGAATCATAGAAT
>NW_008671838.1:0-9913 GCF_000695815.1 Acanthisitta chloris | reverse complement strand
TGGGTGAAATGATGGGGAAAGAAAACACCCATGGCTAGACAGGGAGCCAAAAATACAGATGTCTGGATGTCCTCCATGTAATCTATGTGAGATTCAGTTTGGAGCACAGTTATCCAATGTTCCCTTTGTAGTCAATGGATACAGACAGATATTCCAGAGGGGGGAACCAGGTGGCTGCAAGGCTGCCCTAATCTCTGGAGGTAATTCCTTAATTAAATGGTTGGCTAAAGCCTTGAGCAACCTGCTCTGGTGGGAGATGTCCCTGCCCAGGGCAGGGGGTTGGGACTGGATGATCTCTAAGCTCCATTCCAACCCCTTAACACACTATACTATAACACAAAAGTTTGGTCCTTTCTCCATCTCTTCCTGCTCAGCTCAATGCCTGGAGAGAGCAGTTGAGGAGACCCTGAGGTGAGGCCCATGAGGAACACCTTGTTAAGTGCAGTTTTACCTCACAGGTATCAGAGCAGCTCCTCAGTTACTGCCACACATCTCATTTTGCTAAGTGCTACAACTCCTGGAACCATATTATACCCCATAAAAACAGGCAGAAATTGGAGTGTGCTGCATCATTATCATTATTTGCACAGTGCAAACACATAATTAGTCGGTCTAGGAGGATGGAGCTAATGGCATTTGCTCACTTAATATTGAATTTCTTATGTTTCAAAAGATTTGGCTTTTATATTATTCTTTAATTCATATTTTCTTGCCTTTTTTTCCCCCCTAAACATCTTCTCAAAGGTTGGATTATTGCTGCTGTTAATATTTCTGGGTGTTCCTAGCATTAGCTGTATCTATTTTTTCAGCTTATTTACGTGGTGAGTACTTTGTTAATGGAAAGCAGAGTCTTTAGCATGGCAAGGCTGAGTGACAGCCAAAGAAATCACTTCATCCAGCATTCCTGACACAATATTTTGACAATTTCATTTGAAGTAAGACACTCTGATTGTCAGCTCAGTTACAATATGGTTGTTGCTCCCTAGTGGGGAAAAAAAAAAAATAAAAAGGCAGAAAATTGAAGGAAATCAAATTCCTGCCTAAGTGATTCTTTCCAGGAGAACATTCAGGTCTTGCCCTTGCCTCTCACTGAGTGTGGATGACACATCCTGGTGCTTGAAATGCATAAAGGGAGAGCAAACACCTAAAAGCCTTTGAGAGCACAGGTGTACTTTGAATAAGCATCTGGAAAATAGTGGGAATTCATCCCTCCCTGAAGGCTGGGAACAGTGTTTTGCCATTTCTGCTCTTCTTCTGCCTCATGCAATTCCCACACCAACCCTGATATTGCTAATGAAAATGCTGGGGGGATTTCTTTTTTACTTTGAAGCCAAAATTGAACTGAAAGGGAGGATATAAGACAATGCCTGTGCCCAGCAATCCTGGATGTCATGGGGGTAAGGCAGGAAGAACATTGGGAAGAAATGAGGTGGCACTTGCAGGGAATTGTTGGGGAAACATTGATTTCTATGGTAAAAAGAGAAGGTTTGAAGTGGAAATGTGACAGGAATGTATTGGCTTGGATAAAAATCTGCATGCAAAAAGGATATTTCCCCCCAAAAAATGCTTTTTATATCACCAAATAGACAAAGAGAACAGGTAAGGCTGGTGGTAGGAATCCTAGATGGAGACTTTGGGACAAAGTGGGTGGAAAAAACCTAAGTCTTGGCTATATAATTCAGGACATAGAGCAAAACCTTTTAGAACAACTGTCCCTGCCTCATTCTTCAATAGCCACTTCAGCCCATTTCCCTTCCCTTCAAACACACAATGGAATTGCATTCTGAAGCTGGAATAATGTCATTGACTGGAATCTGTGTTTTCTAGACAACTTTAAATTGCAAACCACAAAACCAGAGGAGGGTTAGGATTAACTGGGGCAGGTCACTGGGGCATTCTCAAGAGTTCCAGGATTAAATTAAGAATGGGAAAATTCAGGCTGACTCAGGAAAATCTTGTTGGCAATGAGCTTATTGGTGCTGTGATTTATGTGGCTATTATTGCCTGGCAGCTTAGCCAGGGCTGCTCCACTCAGCTATGAACTCCACACTGGGCCTTGCTTTAGAGATATCAGATGGATGATATGATACTGAGGTTGCTGCTGGATTAGGAGCTGGATCCTTAAAGTCTATATTGGTCTCAGCCCATTTAGGGATAATCCAACAGCAATTTTTCTTGGGGTCTTGTTGGAGCACATTCTCACACCAGGCTATGCCCATCCAATCTTTCCAGTGTCTGATGGTCATTCCAACTACTCCTGTGGACCTGAAGACTCTTTATTCAGTGTCTCCCTGGGGATTTTGTCTTCTTCCCTTCCCCACAGATCTGTGACCTGTATACCTGTACTTGTCCTTAGGGATTTGGTGTCTGGGTCTCATGGATGGGTTGTTAGCTTGATTCGTGGCTCCTAAACTCCATCCAAGGGTGGGACATCTCTGACTGTCAGTGAGTGACATCTCACTCACAAGTGCCATGAGGAGAGGCTGAGGGAGCTGGGGGTGTTCAGCCTGGAGAAGAGGAGGCTCAGGGGAGACCTTAGCACCCTCTGCAACTCCCTGACAGGAGGTTGGAGTCAGGTGGGGGTTGGTCTCTTCTCCCAGGACAAGAGGGCACAGACTCAAGCTCTGCCAGGGGAGGGTTAGGTTGGATATTAGGAAGAGATTTTTTATGGAGTGAATGCTCAGGCATTGGAATGTGCTGCTCAGGGAGGTGGTGGATTCACCATCCCTGGAGGTTTCCAAGCTGAGACTGGATGTGGCACTTAGTGCCATGGTCTAGTAACCACGGTAGGGTTGGACTTGATGATCTTTTCCAACCTGGTTGATTCTATGATTCTGTGAAGGGTAACTATAGTCCTGAGCAGGTTCCCAGAGAGAACATAGCTCATGTGAGACATCAGATCCTCAACCTTGTTCACATAGGCACCAAGAGGGATGAGATGAGCTCTTGTCAAGAGTGACAGAGACAGCTCAGAGTGGTGGTTGGTCATGTTAGACCACACTGGCAGCTCAACAATTGTGGTTTTATTGCTCTTCCAGTGCAAGAGCAGGGGCAGCCAAAGGATCTCTGGCCCATGCCCTGGGGCACCAGGCAGAAGCTCATCATGAGCTGCACATGGCACACACTGATGTGCCTACCTGGGGTAACTCTGCTGACAGAAGTGTAATCCTCACTTCATCACCCCAATACCAAATTTTGGTCACTTTTAGCCATTCATTTCCCTAATAAATGTGGTGCTGTTGACCTTTGTTGCTGAACTGTGTGGGATTTAAACCCTGTCATTTGATTTGGTATAAAGCAAGGTCACTCCTCATCCTTCAGGTTCTTTAGGATTAAAAAACTGAAGCTATTTGAACTGAGGTGATATTTCTTACTATAATAATGGCTGGGAAATTGAACTATGAGAATAGTTTCTCCTTATTAGTTCACAGGAGGTGCTTTTAAAAATTAGAGTAGAAGGAAGATGGCTAGAATTTAATCCCAAGATAAAGCATGTTCCCAAAATGGCCAGAAAAGCTCAGGAGTTGATATAATTAGGAGACTTAAAGCCATAGCAGGGCAAGTTAAGAGCTACAGCCTACTAATGATTTTCAGTGGGCTACAGAGGGATACACAGGGACTTTCTACACTCTGCCAGCTCTTTGCAGCACTCTAGGCTGCAGGTGGTTCTCAGTCAGGATTGTTTCTTGATGTTACACAATAAAGACAAATGATGATGACAAATCCAACCAGTTCATCTGATCTCCACATTCCTTTGGAGTTGCTGTTTTTCATCCCTCTCCAAACTCTTGCAGTATGGAAGACACCAGCAGGAGAAAACATACTGAACTGGTTAGAGTAATTTTAGCTAAAACCTCTCTCTCTCCTACTCTGTGTATATTTAAGCACAGAACAGCTTTTTCACCAAAGTGAGAACTTCAGCAGAAAGCTGTTGTTTGGGTTAAAATATCTCCCATTTTCAGCACTGAACAGTTTGATGCTTTGCATATCCTTCTCATTTTCTTCCTCTTTTCTTCTTGGCTATAGGCCAGTGGGAAAAGAAGACAAGTTTTTTTTTTGGCTGGGTGGGTTTGGGATTTTTCCTTATTTTAAGTTTTTTTAAGAGAAAAAAATCCATTTCCATGTCTTTGGAGCTAGAAAACACTTCTTCTCCAACAGCTGTAAGACACCAGCTGTCTCTCCACTCATCTGAATTCTTCCCATCCTTTTCCTTTCCTCATTAAATTCCCTCTTTCAACTCTCTCCATCCATTGTTCCATGATGAACTTGAGGTTGGTGGAACTCTGACCCATTTCCTGGTGCTCACAGGAGGAGGTGAAGCTGCTGTGGCTGCCCACAGACACTGCCCCAAGCCTGGCATTCCCTTCCCACCTCTAGCCAGACAACAGTCCCATTGGAGAGGGGGAAGCTGTGCTCAGTGTTGTGTAAAACAGACCTTGCCTTTTGTTTTCCCCGAAGTGTTTTGCTGCTTGAGAGCTTTTGGATTGGCAACTCTGATGAGTGAAGACAGAGGCATTGTGAGGAAAAGCCTTGTTTTCCCTTTGGAAATGCTCACAGTGACAAAAATGGGCATTGTGTTGGTGAAAAACATCATCTCCTTTTTTCCTAGTGAATGCAAACAGGGATGGTTATTCCTCTCCCCTGTAAAAAAGTGAGAATTCACAATGAGTTGAATTAGATTTGTTTCATCTAAAGAAGCTTCTGGAGAAGAAGGAAACAATCTAATTTCTTTGTCCATCTTTGGCAAAACAAACACACCTGGATTGAAATTCATGGCACAACAAGTTGCTAACAGTAAGACATTGGAACAGGGATCTGGGAAAGGGAAATTTCCACCATGGATAGATTTAGGTTAGATATTAGGAAGTTTTTTTCTCTGTGAGGGTGGTGAGACACTGTCCCAGGTTGCCCAGGGAGGCTGTGGCTACCCCAACCCTGGTAGAGTTCAAAGTTGGCTAAAGCCTTGAGCAACTGCTCTGGTGGGAGGTGTCCCTGCCCAGGGCAGGGGGTTGGGGCTGGATGATCTCTAAGCTCCATTCCAACCCCTAAAATTATATGATTTTGCAGAAGAGGCTTATGGGTTAAGCAATCCTTTGTTGTAAGTGGTTTACACATATATATTTATACATACACACACACCAGATACTGTTCTGGGATAACACATGGATTAAGGTTTAAGCAGCTTTTCACAGAAAACCAAGGTTGAAAAAGACCATCAAAACCTCCAGGAATTACAGAAATCAACTGAAAACTGGGAGAAATCAAAAGAAAATTGGCATTTTCAGCTGTAATTTTGTCCATCTCTCTCCCAATAGCTAAACCTCCAGATATTTCCCTCCAGTAATTTCCTGGTAATTTTTTAAGAGATCTTCCAGTAAGATCTTCCAGTAAGATCCCTATGTCAAGTGTGGCCCCAGCCCTTGGACACACTGGGGGAGTGGTGGGATCCTGCCAGACTTGCTTTGCACAGGCAGAAACCTTGCAAACTGGGTCTTAAACTGGCCAACCTCACCAAAATCAGCACTTCTTTCTGCTTACACCAGCTGGGAATACACCCCTTGGGCCTCTCCATTAACATAATCCTCTGCAATGTTGCTGGCAAAGGTTTATTTTGCCTACTAAGAGAGCAAAAAAGAGAGAGAGAGAGTCCTACAGAGAGCCAGCAACAGGCAGCTCAGCCAGAGCTGGAGGTGCCTCTGTGGATTAGAGCAGTGCAGGAAAGGGGAAAAAATGTAATTAAAGTCCATGTTAAGTTTTGAGAGCATTTGTAATCAAGTCCTGACGTTGTAGTGGAGGTAAGGAAAGGCTTGGACGTGAGCTCTTGCTGTGTTCAAGTTTGCTGTGTGCTCAGTAGGGAAGCAGATAGGGAAGGGAATAAGGTGGGTCGACATGCAAGGCAAAGCTTTCACCAGCAGCTTGTAATTTTAGCTGTCAGCTGAGTTGTTTACATAGTTAAATAACCATGTCCCAGGCTCACTCCCTCTTATCACTGGTACACACACAGAGTGGGAACAAGTTAGAGAGGTCTCTCTAAAAATATTGCTTGCTCACTGCTGGGCTCTGGGTCAGGAGCCCTGAATTGGTTCCAGCTGCCTCCACAGAGATGAGAACCTGCTCTCTCTCTCTTTTTCTGCTTGTGTCTCCTCTCTGTGGGAGATGCACAGGCTGTGTTGGTTACATGCTTTTGTTTTCCAGGAGAGTCCATCTGCTCCTGCCTCGTGTAATCCCATTACAGGAGTTCCTGGGTCTGAGCCCTGCTGCTGGGAGAGGCATTTTTCAGACACTCACAGAGTTAGTCAGGTTGGAAAAGCCCTTGAAGATCATTGAGTTCAAGCATTAAACCAGCACTGCCAAGGCCACCACTAACCATGTCCCCAAGTGCCACATCACGTGTCTGTTAAACCCCTCCAGGATGATGACTCCACTACCACCCTGAGCAGCCTATTCCAAGGCTGGACAACCCTTTTTGGGGAAGAAATTTTCCCCTAATATCCACCTAAACCTCTCCTGGTGTAACTCGAGGCTGTTTGCTCTTGTCCTGTCATGTGTTCCCTGGGAGCAGAGCTCCACCTCGACCTGGCTGGGAGTCACCTCCAACATGGTCCCAGACACTCCCAGTTGCTTCCAGAATGATCCCAGCTGGAATCAACCTCTCTCAGTCACTTCCAATAGGAATCCAGCTACCCCAAGCATAGGCTCATTCCTCCCAGTCACCCCCAACACGGTCCCAGACACTCCCAGTTGCACCTCCTGTCAGGGAGTTGTATAGAGGGAGAAGGTCCCTCTTGAGCCTCCTTTTCTCCAGGTTGAGCCCTCACAGCTCCTTCAGCCTCTCACTGTTCTCCAGCCCCTTCTCTAGCTCCATTCCCTTCTCTGGACATGCTCTACCACCTCAATGTCTTCCTTATGAGAGGCTCAAAGCTGCCCCTGGATTGCTTTGGTTCATATGTGGTGGGAAATGGGCAAAAGAGACTTTTCCACCCTTTCCCTTGAACTGCTGCTGCTCAGCAAAATGAGGAGGAAAGAGCCTTAGGTGTAATGTAGCCTTAAGAGCTGAGGACACTGAGGGAAACACTGAGCAAAAGTCATACACACTCTCTGAACTGGCTGAGCTTGAGAGAGAGGAGAATCCACATGGGGCTGGATTCACTTTTCTCCCAACAATTGATTTCCAAGTGACCCAAAGAGATGCAGAACTCTACTCCCCACCCTGCAGCACAGCAGGGGCCTCTCCAAAACCTCAATGGTTTACCCAATGATGGAGTTCAGTGTGAGCAGTGAAACTCCCCAGGGAGAGAGGGGTTAAGAATTAGACTGCAATTCATCCTGCAAAACACCTGCAACTCTAAAAGCTGAGGGAGAAGGTTCTGGTTGTGGCTGTGTGGCATCAGAGCCAGGCAGGATGTCTGTGTTCGTGTTGGTGTGCTGCACTGTTTGAATTACTGCCCTGATGAGAGGGAGGCTGGGACTGAGGGGAAGATGCTGTGTGAAAAACACGACCTGCCTGGAACAGGGTCAGCGAGTTCATAACATCAATATCCAGTCAGCACCTCCAGATTGTTTCCAAAGCTCATTATTTCAGAGAGCTGCTGCACATGTGAGTGAAACTCATTACCTGAGAGCCTTGTTATATTTCCTAGTGGCTGACAAAATGTGGACATGGCTTCGCTGCCTTAATTAATGCTTGATTACACACTGCTGTGAATCATTTGTATTTAGATATGTATTTTGGAGCTGGAGATGTGAGCACAAAAATCCATCTTGTAGAGAAGCCATCAGAGGCCAAGTTGCCTCATCCAACACGGCAATTAAAAATATTTGTCCCTGTTGGAGCAGAGAATTTAAACTCAATGATTCAACAAGGTACCAGAATCAGGTCTGAAACTGCTGCAGCAAAACCCTCCCCAGAGTTGGCTCCATGGCTCTGCTCACACACTCCTCAGGGCCCCAGTTTACTGCTAGAATGGCACCAGCCTCCCCTACAACTCACAAACAATGCAATACTCCATAGAATCCTAAGATCCTTCAGGTTGGAAGAGATTTCCAAGATCATCAAGTCCAACCATTCCCCAGCACTGCCAAGGCCACCACTAACCACATCCCCAAGTGCCACATCTACACATCTTTTAAGTCCCTCCAAGCATGGTGACTCCACCACTGCCCTGGGCAGCTGTGCCAGGGCTGGACAACCCATTCCAGGAAGAAATTTTCATTATTATCCAATCTAAACCTCCCTTGGTATATATGGGATCTAATGTGAATGCTACCTGTGAGTATCTCTTCTGCAACAGCCTCTAGAACACATCACATCCTTTAGATGCCAAGAAAGCAGCCTAAATATTTCTCTGGAGGTACCAACAGCAACACTTCAGGATACCTTTGGGAGTCATATGGATATCTTGGAGCTAAAGCTGCATTTTTTTGTGAATTATCCAACACTGTCCTATTGTGACCCATATCCATGTGCTCTCGAGCATTAACCACCAGTGAGGATGGAAACACTTCAGCTAGTAACTTTGGGGGGTTTTATCCCAGTTTTTTGCTCTAATTATGGCTTTAGTATGACCTAACACATGCTCCCAGCCATGGAGCCCCAGGGAGGCTGTAATGGGACACATAAGCAGAGGAGGAAAAAGAGATATGAGAAGGTGATGAATTTGCCTGAGGGCACCCACTAAGCTGGTATCAAGTTGAGGAAGAGCAGAAGTGTTGTGAGTCAGAGGGTTGAGTTAGCATCAGGAAAGGTGAGATTTACTGCTCCTAATTTGGTTATCTAAGCCCAGGTTGAGCCAGGCAATCCATGCAGGCATCAGAGAGAACCAGGCAGCTCTGAGAGCAATCCATCTCCTCCTAGGACAGGTACTTTAGGTATACCAGATGGTTCACTCGGTGCTGCTGGGTGGAATAAAGCTGAAATTTCCTCCCAACCCCTTAAATCAAGAGTGTAATCAAAGCTGAATTAAATCCAAATCTTGACCTGCTGGAATAAACAAGGAATGCAGCTTGAAAAATGTGCCTTGCTTGGAACACAGTGCTTTAACTTTTGGAAATGTCACCCAGCTGCAGCCCAAACTTTGCCAGAGACAGGAGGGAAGCAGGTTGGAAAAGTCTCTTCCAAGGGAGGAATTTTGCAGTGAATGCTTTCAGAAATGACTCCAAAAGAGCAAGTTATGTTGGCAGGTTTGGAGAACCAGGAAAGGTTGTTTTTCCCCCCAAGTTTCTCCAAATTTATGTTTTAGTTGTGAACATTTTTTTCACTGGGAATAAAAAATTTCAAGTGTTTGAATGAGAAAGAAAAGGTTTGCCTAATTTTTCTGCTGGATGCAGGACACTGTGAGCTGATTTTACCCCTAGTGATGTCCTGTGTTCGTGCAGAAACTCCTGCAATGAGCACTGTCACGGACAATGATGTTAAAAATAACAACAAATTAACAACAATTACAAAACCAGGTCAAAGATTTCTCTTTCCTTCAGCTCTCATAGAATTACTCTGTTCAGCTTGCCAAAACTATTTCCTTTTTCCAGGAGAAATTTCAGCTTCTCATGAAAGCATCAAGAGTTTTTTTGTTGGGGGGTTTATTCTTTTTAAACCTGTCAGGATTTAAGAGGAAACTAAAAGGGCAAAAAAAATGAAGTTTCTTTGTGCAAAGACAGTGCATAAACTCCAACTGCAAATTACAAATAGCCCCTGGGAGTGAGGTCTAGTGATTCAACAAGAGGCTGGAAGTCAGGGTAATCATGTTAAGGCAGTGTGTGTCACTAAAGCCTACAGTGTTTTCCAAGGTAGGGAGGCTCAAGCTCTGCTGGAGCAGAAGGCTGAAGGACAAACATCTATAAACAGAAAGCAGCTTTAGCTCCAAGATATCCATATGTCTCCCAAGGGCAACCTGAAGTGTTGCTGTTGGTACCTCCA
>NW_008671837.1:14609-32771 GCF_000695815.1 Acanthisitta chloris | reverse complement strand
GGTGTAGGACCTTGCACTTCATTTTGTACATAGAATACAAATTGACTTCAGGTTATTTCTCACAGCATGTTTATGGAAAGGAGTTTTTAAAAATTTCACATTGAGGACCACACAATTTGCTTCTCAATCTCTCAGAAAGTACTATAAATAAAACCCAATAAAACCTGTTTTCTAAGATGGCAGTGTTGCATAAATGCTATACAAAACAGCTATCAGCATGATATTATTCCTAGGAGAAAAGGAGATTTCAGCAAGCTTCTGGACTGAGTGGTTTTTTTGCTATATAATTGCAGGCTGCAACTTCCATCTTCTTCTGCTACAATTTTCTGTGAGTGAAAAAACTTTGAATGCCCTGTAAATCTAGAAAATAAATTTGAAAGTGTTTCTGAGATTTGGGGTGGGGGGAACTGATGTGTATTCAACTAGTATTTCTCTGTCCTCCTCCCTCCCACTTTCCTGGCAACTCTTAATTTTCAGGGCGCTGAAATGGAACATTTTAAGCAATTTGTTTTCCCTTTTCTTCATGGAATTAGCTAACTGGAATGGCTACTCTTAATAGCCAATTAAAACTTAAATTGTATATGCTAAGGACACAGTCACAGTAAAATGGAATAGAAAATAATGCCTGCTTGCAAATCCTTTGTTTACAGTGCAGCTAATCATCCTGCAGAGCTGGGATAAGAAGGGTCTGCGTATTCTCCTGGAACAAGAAAGTAAGTCCAAGAATAAAGGTGGCCGAGTACTCGGAGTTCTTGCTGACAGTATATTGGCTGGAGAGCACTAGAATCAATTCAGAAGAATACTACCTCATCATGTGCATCACTCTCAAATTGCAGGCAAATGTGAGACAACTTGTAAATTACCTTGACCCTAAGATAAGAAGGGGTTGACTGCGAGTCTGACGTAACTCTTCCTAGACATTAAAAGACTTGGCAATTCTTGTTGCTGTCTGAGCTAGAGATATATTTCTGGATGGCCCTGATGCTGAGAAGATGATATTCTGAAGGATGGGTTGAAGATTGAGACATTCTTTTGATGTGCACTCTGCAGGCCTGGATGCCTGAGCAACTGGCATGTAAAAACACTCTCTTTTCACATGGGAAGAAAAATTCCACAAGAGTAAATTAAAAATATTTCATAGGAATATAAGAAAGTCATTGTACAGGACTAAGTGTCTAGTCAGTCTAATTTGCTTCCTCATAGGACCAGATGCTATGGGTACAAAAATAATCTCAGTTCTGACATTTGGTGTCTCTGCAAACATAATCCATTCCCTTGTGCTTGAGTTGCAATTATCTTTCATTATATAATCACAAGGGTTTTTCCCTAAGAGCTCCAGCTCCAGTTACTGCTCACAGTGAACGCTGGTCAATTAAGCACGCAGCAGGTATCATTGTGCTTAATCCTCATTGTTCTTTATAAGGCACATTAACATGTCAGAGTATTTACTGCATGCCATTAAGCTGTAGTTTAAAGAGTGATTAATGGTGGACGAACTTTTCCCTATCTTTCATCCTGAGGCCCTGGTTATGTCAGGAAAATTAAGTAAAAAATAATGAATTATCCATGTGGGATGGTCTTGCTGGAAATCTGGAAGATTTTCTTCTATTCTTTGGGCTAAATTTTACTTTGTGACTTTCCAGCTGACAGAATGACTGATCTCTGGTGGCAAAGCCATTCTAGCCTGCTTACCATGGCCCTGTTGTTTTCCATTCACAGTGTGTTACAATGCACACAGTCCTGTGTGGCTTTGAACCTGATCATGTCTTTATCAATCCAACTGCTAAGTGATGCTCCTCTGGCCAAACAGTTGCAAGAGTAACTCACTGATGTGAAAATGAATTTACAGTGCTCTGTGTGTGAAAACATAGATGCATTCAACATGGAGAGCAGACAGTGATCAACTGGGAACACGAGGCAGCAAGGACATACCGTATACACCAATTCTGTTCCACAAAAAATCACAGGTAAAAATGTAACTTCAACCCTTTTCCTTCTCCTCCCAATCACTTCACTGATGAGCAAACTCAAGACACACAGCGTGAGCACCACCAGGTTTAGCCCTAAACAAACCAAACCTGTTGCTGGTGAGCATTCATGAAATGGAGACTGAAAGGAGAACTTGAAATTCAGTAAGTTCCCAGCAAAAGTTCTGTTTCACCACATTTGCAGGTTCTGAAATAAATGCAGTATTCCCATAAAATACAGCTGACATCTTTCCCAGGCCTAGCTTTGGGTCCCTGCAATGATGCACTAGGAAAGGCTTGTTTGAAAGAGAATCTGATAGGAGAGTGTCACTGTGCTGCTTTCTCCCTTGGTAATCTCCATCAAGTTTTACAGTATACACAACTACCAGATCACCTCTGTGTTTCATGTGAAATCAGCTGCTTTTAAAGGAAGACTATAATGATGTTCTATAAGCAAACACCAGGATGACTTAAGCAGCAAAGAAATATACTAATTTAATTTCCATCCTCTTTCTCCATTTCACAAGGCTAAGATTCACTCAGCACTCCTGACGTGGTCACAATTGTTCCTGAATCTAAAAATTCTGTTCCTGAATCTAAAAATCCTGTTCCTGAATCTAAAAATTCTGTGGGAACTAGAGCTGTTTCACTGTTCTCCATTGTTTGCTTTTGTGTGTTTTTCTTAGCAATAAGGAGATTGCCCTTTTCCTGTTATTTCCTAGCTATAGATAAAAGATGAATGAGATTTATGGTAACACATTTTATTTAAGAAATTACAAATTGCATAATATTGGTAATTACAGAAGGCTTTACAGCAGTTATAGTATTTTGCTAGTCACCCACCATATGTAAAGCACAGAAATGGCCCAGCCAAAGGATATTTCTGTCCATTTAACTTGAAAAGGTGCTCTTCAATAAGAAGTGTCCTTCAGATACCAGTATTATGTCTTATAACTCCCTTCACTATGCTTTCATAGAATCATATAATCAACTGGGTTGGAAAAGACCTCCAAATTATCAAGTCCAACTCCACTGTGGTTACTTGACCATGGCACTAAGTGCCACATCCAGTCTCAGCTTGAAAACCTCCAGGGATGGTGAATCCACCACCTCCCTGGGCAGCACATTCCAATGCCTGAGCACTCTCCCGCTAAAAAATCTCTTCCTAATATCCAACCTAACCTTCCCCTGGCAGAGCTTGAGTCTGTGCCCTCTTGTCCTGCTGCTGTTGCCTGGGAGCAGAGACCAACCCCCACCTGACTCCAGCCTCCTGTCAGGGAGTTGCAGAGGGTGATGAGGTCTCCCCTGAGCCTCCTCTTCTCCAGGCTGAACACCCCCAGCTCCCTCAGCCTCTCCTCATGGCACTTGTGCTCCAGTCCCTTCCCCAGCCTCGTTGCTCTTCTCTGGCCCTGCTCCAGCCCCTCAATGTCCCTCCTGAGCTGAGGGCCCAGAGCTGAGCACAGGATTCAAGGTGTGGCCTCACCAGTGCTGAGTACAGGCATCTATACTTAAAAAAATTATAGATGAATCAAGAGGCATTTGATGTTCACCTGACGATTGATTCCTGCTTACATCTGGTGTTTGTTTCATGGCTCTGAGATAACTGAGCTCTCTATTTTGCAAGTCTTACATAGCCTTCTTTGAGATATTTTATTCAAATTTAAAACAAGCAAACATGGAATCAATTTCAGATGGATTCCTGTAGGGCAAACAAGACTAGTTTACCATTTCAGAATACAAATCATAATCATGTTCATAGTTAAGACTCTTCCATGAGGCCTTCAGTAAGGGAGACAAGAAAGAAAATTTACCCATATCCAAATATTGATGCCTGTAATTTCATCTTTCCTTACAGCTTCTCATGGAAGTTATGCTGCACATACACAGGCTGTAGATGATGATGATGAGTCTCCATTTCTGGTATCTAATGTAGATGCCTAGTTGATGGCACATGGACACACTGTGCTAGGTTCCCTCTACAGTCACCAGTCACAAACACCTGCAGGGAGAGGTTCATCCCTCCTGCTCAAACTACGGGTGTGCACTTGAAGATGCACTGAATTATCCAACAGAAATGCCCATTTCCCTTGCTAATGGTAATGAAATTCTAATCAGCTACCTGAAACTTGGACTGTAGCTTTCACAGAGTTCATGTTAAGCTGTTATGTTACAGCTAAGTCCATGGGGAGGCAGTAAAAGGAAAAGGGCTTTGCTTTTTGTTGTGTTTCCCCAGCACTTCCTTCACAGCCATGAACCGAGAAATGGAGAAATACACATGGCATGTAAGGAGGAAGAGGCAAGAGCTGAGAAAGAAGCTTTCCAGATTGGTTTGGCCCATGCTATTGTCAAAACCACCATAACACACAATTTGATTTCAAATACATTAAACCTGTGGCATATTAAAAAAAAAAAAAAAAGACTGGCAGGAAAGAAAATAGGGTAATACCTGTAAAAAAAGCATAAAAAAGAAACCAGTGTCAGGGCCAGGAAATCTGTTGTGCAGAGCAGGAAGAAAAAATTGCCTTTATGAATCTTTGTTTAGATCAGAGAGAATAAAATCAAACCCAGAAGAGATCAAAGGGGAAAAAAATTAAGTCTTGGTGAGAAAAAACACAAAGCTCTAGAATAGAAAAAGTACAGCAGAGTCAGGCAGCTATTTGGTGAGATCTTACAACTTATGTGGATCAAAGGATGGACTTGAGAAGAGTGAGCTCCTAAGCAAGCAGGCAGACTGCAGAGCAGAGCAGCACAAATGGCAGAGAACGGAGCAGACAGTTACACAGGACAGAAAGTGCAAAGGAATAGCTCAAACAAGCAGAGGGATGCAGCAGGAGAATTCAATGAGCTGGAAAGCTCTTGCTAGTGCCAATCTTGCAACATGGTGTCAATTTAATCCTAAGAAAACATGAGAATTGTGAGCTCTGTGAGCTAAGATTTTTAATATGCGTGCTCTCCTTAAGAAGTAAGATATTTCCTGCACACACATAACTCTTCCACTATACTTAACAAATTGCAAACTTAGCAGCCCAGGAAGCCAATGGAATCCTGGGCTGCATCAAAAGGTGTGTGGGCAGCAGGTCTAAAAAGGTGATTCTTCCCCTCTGCTCTCGTGAGACCCACCTGGAAAACTGCACACACTTCTGCCCAGAAGACTGCATGGAGACATCAGAGCAACTTTGCAATCTCTGAAGGGCCTACAAGGAGCCAGAGAGGGACTCTGTGTTAGGAACTGTAATGACAGGACAAGGGGTAATGGATTCAAACTGAAGGAGGGAATGTTTAGGTTGGATTTTAGAAAAATGTTTTTTCCTGTGAGGGTGATGAGACACTGTCCCAGGTTGCCCAGGGATGTGGTGGCTGCCCCAACCCTGGCAGTGTTCAAGGCCAGGCTGGATGAGCCTTGAGCAACCTGATCTAGTGAGGAGGTGTCCCTGCCCAGGGCAGGGGTTGGGACTAGATGGTCTCTAAGGTCCATTCCAACCCTTAAATTCTATGATTCTATGATTCAGTCTGGAAGCAGGAGTATTATTGTATGCTATTATACAGACAACTTTACAGAAACAGCAGCCACTGCTTCAAAAAGAGCAATTGTTTATGCGTGTGAAGAAATTTATGTCTAGTTCATAACTCTGAAGCTAAAACTGTGTATATCTTTGCATTATTAGACCAAAAGGGAATAATATAAAAGTGCAATCCAGAATATGCAATAGCAGAGCAAATGTACAACATGAAACAGCCATAGCTTGCAGCAAGTTAAAAACAGAAGCATCTGTCCAAAGCTACACAAAATAAGATGCAGAAGAAATAAATCAACAGAATGCTAAAAGGGAAATTAAGCAAAGAAACCCCTGAAAGATCTCTGCAAGAGACCATTTAGAACACATGAGCCAGATGAAAGTTGTTGGAAGTAGAAATCACTGTAATAGAAGCAAGAACATCCAGCTTATTTCTCCTTTGAATTCCAATTTATGCAGCTCTGCATAAGTGGCCTTATTTTAACATAGTGGTAATGGAAAAGCTGATGATTAACCTAAGGACAGCACAAAAACCTTCACCTTAAAAACAGCTCTCCTCTGTATTCCTTGTAGCGTAATTAGTTCTCAGCAGCAGAGACTATACACAAAACACCAGCTGAACATGCCAACAGCACACAGAAAAACTGGTAAAACCCACTGGCTGAAGAAATACTTGTGCTTGGATGCTCTTCAGGTGGAGGCTGAAAACTCAACAAAGAGATGCAATGACAAACAGGTTACACAGAGCAAACACAGCAGCAATTTTCACTTGCAGAAGAGGAGTAGTGCTCTGCAGACAGGAAAAAGACAGAAACGAAGGCTAAAAGGGACAATTTCTCCACTGCCATGAGCAGGGAATTATAATTGAGGCTAGCACTCTGGATACAAATCCTTCAGTTCTAAAGAGAGAAAGGCTGAGTGCTACTAAGGTTATTTACTGGAAGCAGTTGGGGTCATTTGATACACTGACCCAACTGAACAGTTTCCATAAGCGTTCTGCTGCAGCGAGAGAATGCTCTTGGAGAAAACTATAATTCTCAGAGCAAAGAAAGAGAAATTACAAGTCCCCTTTCAGTTTTACCCCCAGATCTGCATTTCTGTAGGAGCACCACACTGCATGCTTATGTTTAGTTTAGCACTCCCAAGACCCTGCTGCTCTAATACTGTTTCTTAGTCAGCATTCCCACTTTTTATGCTTTTCACTGTTGGCTTTTACCCTGAGTGAGAACCTCTTTTTATTCATCTTGATTACATTTGACTCTGCTAACATCTGCCTCTCTGTTAACTGTGCTAGTTCCACAGCCTTTTATGTCCAACTTCACAAGTGTTAGCAAGCCCTGCTAGAATATTTTTTGTCAGCAATTCTGATTGCTGCAGTCTTCATTGTTACCTTCGCTTCATTTTCTCATGACAATTTTCTTGCTGAATTTTTAAAACTGATGCACATGCTGCTTCAGAACCTCAGGAAACCAATGTAGCTCATTAAATCTGTATCCATCAGAGTTCCTGTTTGCACTGATTTGTTACATGAAGGCATTTGGACAAGTAGGGGTGCATGAGAGCAAACTTCATTGAGTGAGCTGGATCACAGCCAGTATATATGCTAACAATGAGGCTTGTAAATGCTACACAGCATTTCCTCAAATATATCTTTACATTCTGTTTATCAGTAATTTGAGGTCTCTTTTTTCCTCACCTTGAAAAATGGGAGTCTTCCTTACTTATTTTATGAGCTGTACACAGCTCTGACTGCAGCAGTTGCACCAAATTGGTCTGTTGACCTCTTCAGCAGTTGCACCAAATTGGTCTGTTGAGCACAGACCCTCTTCCATCCTTCCCGGTGGTTTTTGTTAACGAGTGCACAAAAGTTGACTACCAACAACTTTGAAACCTCTTTTGCTAGTTCTTTATGAATCTTGCTATCTGCTGCTGCTGCCTTCACACATTAAAGCTACAAAAGGCAGTGAAGCAACAAATTCAGACCTGCCAAAGGCAAGTCACTGACTAGCCAGGCTCACTCCTCGAGGCTCAACCAATGTCTTAGGGAAGGGACTTATCTAAGGGAAGTCTCTTTTTCAAACCTTCTCCAAACATGCTCTGCATGCAGGCAATTAAAACAAATAAATTTCACAAAGCCAAAGGTACTACAAGGATAGTCACACGAGTCTGTGGGCTTCTGGAGGAAAAGTTAAGTTGTCTCTTCATGGAGGAAGGTGGATTATCAGAATCAGGAAGAAGGAATCATAGAATTTAAGGGTTGGAGTGGACCTTACAGATCATCTAGTCCCAACCCCTGCCCTGGGCAGGGACACCTCCTCACTAGATCAGGTTGCTCAAGGCTCATCCAGCCTGGCCTTGAACACTGCCAGGGTTGGGGCAGCCACCACATCCCTGGGCAACCTGGGACAGTGTCTCAACACCCTCACAGGGAAAAATGTCTTTCTAATATCTAACCTAAACTTCCCCTCCTTCAGTTTGAACCCATTACCCCTTGTGCTATCACTGCAGTTCCTAACACAGAGTCCCTCTCTGGCTCCTTGTAGGCCCTTCAGAGATTGAAAAGTTGCTCTGAGGTCTCCACACAGTCTTCTCTTGTCCAGGCTGAACAGCCCCAACTCCCTCAGCCTGTCCTCATAGGGGAGATGCTCCAGTGCTCTTAGCAACTTCATGGCCTCCTCTGGACTTGCTCCAACAGTTCCATGTCCTTCTTATGTTGAGGACACCAGAACTGCATGCAGTGTTCCTGGTGGGTCTCACCAGTGTATTAATCAAGGTATTTTCCTCTTTGAACAGAGAGAAGCATAAGAAATGCTGATGAGACAGCTAGCTGGTGGGCTCAGGACAAGGGAGCTTCAAACTGCAGCCTGGGCTCCATAAAGCAGTTGGACTGAAAATACTTAGATTCCCTGTATAAAGTTGCATAGTACAGCAATATTTGTAGAGCCATATTCTGTTGTCTGGAATTAATAAACATATAGATCAAAAGTTAAGGGCTGTTTTTTTACTCCTACTGCAAACTGCCTGAGAGAATTTATTCCTGGTGTTCTAGAATGTTAAGCAGCCTCCTCAACCAACCACACGGAAAATATAGCCTAAATTGTGAGGATTAATTGTCTTCACTTTTACTCCCTGGCTAAGCTTAAACTTACCACAATTTTCACTATTTCATGGCAATGAATTATAACTAGAGGTTTTTTTACAAATCAGTTCTTTCTTAACTGAGTAGCAATTTTTAAACATTAAGAAAAACTTTAAAATTGCAAATTTAGTTCTCCCCCTTCCAGAAGTTTTCTTTGCTCAAGTTCTTTCCATTTGCCTAGCAGCTAGTTTCCCAAAGACATGGATCTAACAAGGAGTCTGCATTCTATTTTAAAAACATTTAAAATGTAAAAATCTCAATGCCTTTTATACCCAAGCAGCTTTACACCCCTTAACAACCTAGTTTAGAATGTGGGACCCAGGTGTTGATGCTCACATATGGTTCAAAAACATATTGTTTACCACACATTTGGAATGTTGAGTTTGGGGACAAACTCAAGAAAACAGAATTTGTGGAAGAAAATTCCTAAAATTGTTTTAGTCAAATTAGACATTGGACAATTTTACAACATTTCTACCACGGTAAGAGGTGATCATCTTGTCATACTACTGGTTTTCATGACATCAGTCTATCTTGATCAGAAGAAAACTGCCTCTTCACTTCCAGAACATTACAGAATCAAATGAGGTGCTGAGGCTCTGGCACAGGGTGCCCAGAGCAGCTGTGGCTGCTCCATCCCTGGGAGTGTTACAGATAAGGCTGGATGGGGCCTGGAGGAACCTGGGCTGGTGGGAGGTGTCCCTGCACACGGCAGAGGGTGAAACTGCATGGTCTTTAAGGTCCCTTCCAACCCAAAGCACTCTATGATTCTGTGAAAACGATGCCACTGCAAACAAATTGCCTGTGATGCCAACAGTGTGCCCCAATGTGTGGTGAAACACCTGCTGGTGCTGGCTGAAGCAGCATGTAAGCCTGCACACATAATAGAGAGCCACCTTTTAGGGCCCAAGGCATTGGCTGTACATTTTTATGAGCTCTCACAATATCAGAGACATGGCTTCAGGTAACTAAGGTCAGCAAAATATAGGATATTTTCTGGAGTCCTGCAGGTGTGTCTGAACTTTGATCTACCAAGCTCCAATCTAGTTCATCCTTCCTGTTCCACAAATTCCACAGATAAAATTTCATACGAAACCTCCTCACAGAAGCCATTACATCAGAAACTCAGAAGATTAGCAACATGCTGGAGCAGCTTAGGATCTCGAGATTCCTATCAAGAGAAGTGGTACTTGTGCCTGAATCATCACATCTAAAAGTCTTGTAATTTAATTTACAAAGCTCAGTATAAATGTTACAACACACTTAATGCTTCCAGTTTTTGCTATTAAAGTCACATGCTATAGTTAAGAACACTGGAGCAATCGGAGCGAAACTGCTCACCTGAGGACTGAAAGCATCTCAAAATGTAGCTTAGGAATCACTACACTGAGGTTAAGGATCTAACAGTGTTAATAAGGAAGAACTTGTAACCCAAACCCGGATTATGATCAAGGCTTAAAATGCCATGAAACCACACTCCTCACACAGGACTCACTTCTCTGTTTGCTTGACATCCTTTTCCTTCTCTTTCTGTTCATGTCATTCAGTGACAAAAAAACCACAGCACAGCTACCTTTTTCCAAATGCTGAATAAAGTAATGGCTATCTTAAATGAAAAAGGCTGCAAGAGTTAGCTCAGCATTCAATGGTTTGCAGTTCCTTATTACAGCTTTTTGAATTTTGGCCACTGCTGAGCACTACCATCTGGCTGAGAGCAAGTGGCTATCATATATACATATAGTACACTGCAGAACTGAGACAACGAGGATAAACTGGTCCCTGACTATGCAGAGCAAAATTTGGTGAGGCCATGAACAGCCTAAACGAGCATTTATCTGCATCAGAAAATTGCCACTCACTGCTGGCATAGAGTCTTCTCAGCCCCTGATGCTTTTTCCTGCCAGCTCCTAAGCACTGACCAAGACCTGATCAGACTATGTCAAATAGATATTAAATAGAATTGCCTATATTTTTTTTAACTGCTCTGAGACATGTAACCTGTACAGGTCTCACATTTTTGAGGACAATCTGGAGTGGCACTGCAAAGCAGGTGGCACAGGAATTTCTCAGAGCAGGCAGGACACCTGGCCCAAAGCAGCTGTGAGGTATTACAGAGGCAGCATCAGAGAGGGTACAGAAGAGGCCATCCTCTGCCTTTCAGGTCCTGCTTTTCAGGTGCTTCCTCTTGGTGAGCTCTTTTTCTCTTCTGGTTATTGACTGTGCAAATTACATCATACAATCTGCACTACGTTTTAATGTAATCTTTAAAGTTGGCTCTTGAGAATACGGGAAAAAATGCTAACTGCTGAGCAGTAACACACAGCAATTCCATAGTCCCATAATTTATTGCCAGGACAGGGATTTGCATTTGGCTCTCCCACAACATTAATAAATGGCACCACACAAACAGTCTATGAATTAGTTTGAGATAAGCTTATCCCAATTTTTCCTGTTGGAGCTGTTCCACTGTGTAAGCTGAACAGTAATTAGATCAGAATTAGAACAATGGTTGGCAGGTGGGAGAGCACCAAAACCACATCTTCTGAGTCCATCTCTACCCTTAACAGCAGAGAAACCTTTAATCTCTAACAGCTGCACTCACACAATGCTTAATGTCTGATAAATCAGAATTTCTGGTAAAGTCAGTTAAGCCAGTATTCCTGACCAGATCTGACATACAACCTTTATTTCTCCAGGGACCTGAAAAACCCAGTACAGCTTTTTTTCTCTAATGCCTAATACAGTTTCAAAGAGTTTGAATAAATGAGACAGAAACTAGGTACATGACTGATTTAAAGTTTGCAGACTACATTTCAGCAAAACCTCACATAATTCTGTTATAAGAAGCTAATTAATTTCTGCTAAATGCATTATAAAAAAACAGGGTTCTGAGGAGGAGCTGCAAGGGAGCTGATTTTTAATAGATATATGCATAGATTATTTAGTAAAGGAACCAGCTTACTACAGCAACCATCTCAGGGAACCCATCGTCACATAAGGGGGAGCTAAAAATGCCTCAAAACCTGTTCTCTCTTTGTTAAGGAAACATCCCAGGCACAGGTGGCTCACTGGACTCTCTGTGCACCCCCTCACCCACAGGATGACCAGGTTTCCTTCCTGCTTGGACCCTCAGAGCAGAGCCTCAGTTGTCAAGTTCCACAAAGCAGTTTATTCATGGTGCAATAATAGCACAGCTGGAGTTGGGTGCCTAGAGGAGGCACCACCTTTGGGCCTCCCTGCTCAAACAACTGCTGACAGCAGATGCTAGTTCCTGGACCAAGCAAGAGGCTCCTTCCTAGGCTTAGATTAAACCAGGGTGACATCCATCCTTTATTTTCATACACGTATCACAGCTGTGATATAATACTTAGCAATATCAAGCTGCCTCACCTAGGAAAGAACAGACATGCACTGACAACAGCCCAAACAAGCCTCTCCTCTGATTTACTTTTAAATTTTATTTTAAGTCAGTTCTCTCAGACCTTAGTTTTTCTTAAGATTCTCTGTGCAGAAATCTATCATAAATTTTAGTTCCATCTGTGCACAAATCTTCTGGGCTGACATGAAGTGCTCCAACTAGCATCACTCTCAGCTATTTAAGCCTTCAAACAGGGCCCTAACCAGGGCTGAAGCATTGCTCAGCACAGTCCTCCTGCTCACAGTCAGCCTCTCTCATCTGCAAATGTCTTAAAACATCTCACCAGGTTTTTGAAACAGAAAGAGTTTGACCAGATGAAACCTGATGGGTTCAAGTAGTAATACTTTTCCACTCTAGAAAAAAAATAGTTTCCTATAGTTGTTCCTGTTATATTTGAGGCTATGTTTATATGTCTGAACATTCTTTGTACTGCAGGGAGTACCAGGATACACTGGTTTAAAACTGTGAAGAGATCCTTTAAGACAGACCTCCCCTTTTCCACAAAGGCTGATTTATATTCATAGGGAAGACAATGGATCTTTGTGAGTGACTTCATAGTCACTTCACCCAGGAAAGAACAGGTCAGACATTATCTGACTGACTGGTAGACTCATGTCCTGCTCTGCTATTCCTCCCCCTCTTTTGACCTCAATTACAAAGAAATAAATACCGAGTGGGAGTTGGGCTACCTATGTCCTGTTGTGCTTTGAAATGGATAAGCATTACACTTTGCACTGCTTCACACTGCTCAGGTGCATCCTGTAAGGCTGGTTTCACAAAAAAATCATGGATTTCATCAGTGAGGAAACTGTAATGCTTCCAAAATCCCATGTAATCTCAAATTCCCTTTTCACTATGACAGGCATAATTCAATCTCTTCTCCTAGAACATACCACAGGCATATTCAAAACCAAAACACAGCAGAGCAAAAAATCATATTCACCAACATGTTGCCCACTTGAAATGCTGAATCAAGTCTAATCATCCATCCCTGTCCACTGACTTGTCCAAGATTCAGGAAGTGACTGGAGATGAGATTTTCTAGTTTGTGAGCAGGTGATTCATTTTATTAACACACAATACAACACTGAGAGTTTGAAAAAGCCATGCTGGAACCCTGGCAGGCCAACGTCAAGGCTAACTGTGTGAACACTGGAGGAAGGGTGGTGAAAAGCTCAGAGGATCTCAGGGAACATAGGCCAGTAGGGAAGTGGAAAGATTGCAAGTCTGAGTACAAAAATAAGCAACAGAAGAGTACTGAACTCAGGAGGTGAAAGGGCAAAGTTTATTATGTGAAGACTCTAAGGCCTGCTCCAAGCCCACAGCACAAACCATAGTGCCTGCAGTTTGGACACAGGAGTTGGCTGTCATTCAGGAAAATGAAAGCTTATAGCCAAGAAAGCTCAGCATGAGCTGCAGTGTGAGCTCAGCCCAGAAAGCCAATGGAATCATGGGCTACATCCACAGCAGTGTGGGCAGCAGGGCAAGAGAGGTGATCCTTCCCCTCTGCTCAGGTGAGACCCACCTGGAATACTGCACACAGTTCTGGTGCCTCAACATCAGAAGGACATGGAACTGTTGGAACAAGTCCAGAGGAGGCCACGAAGTTGCTCAGAGCACTGGAGCATCTCCCCTGTGAGGACAGGCTGAGGGAGTTGGGGCTGTTCAGCCTGGAGAAGAGAAGACTGTGTGGAGACCTCAGAGCAACTTTTCAATCTCTGAAGGGCCTACAGGGAGCTGGAGAGGGACTCTGTGTTAGGAACTGCAGTGACAGGACAAGGGGTAATGGATTCAAACTGAAGGAAGGGAAGATTAGGTTAGATACTAGAAAAAGGTTTTTACCATAAGGGCAGTGAGACACTGTCCCAGGTTGCCCAGGGATGTGGTGGCTGCCCCAACCCTGGCAGTGTTCAAGGCCAGGCTGGATGAGCCTTGAGCAACCTGATCTAGTGAGGAGGTGTCCCTGCCCAGGGCAGGGGTTGGGACTAGATGATCTCTAAGGTCCATTCCAACTCTTAAATTCTGATTCTATGAACCACACACACAGACAAAAACTGCTAACAACACTGGGTTTAGTACCAACAGGTTTTAGAGTGCTGAGCTGCAAAAAGGTCTATTTTTCACAATACACATGAAACAAAGCTATATAGAATCTTTAGCATGCAAGGTCTCAAACATTCCATATGAAAGAAAGTAAAGATTTTAGTGCTTCTGGTTTTTTTTCCAGAACTATGCTATATATAATAATTTCTGGGAAAAAATTCCTCAAGTATGTGATGAAAGTGACAAAATCCCTCAACAGAAAAGCTTAACTTTTAAACATATGGAAAACACAATTAGTAAATAATTCACAAGATGAAGATTTTCCTCATTAAGCATTTGCTAAATAACTCAGGAGAACAAAACTGTAAAACTTGAAATCTGTTGTAAAACAGTTTGCAAACAAAATAAAAAGATAAACCAGTGAAGCAAATGGTTTGCAATGAACTGTTTGTCTCCAGAAAACATTCTGGGAAAACAACTTGCTGCTTTATCCTCTTTGAAAGCTATTTTGGAACAGTATTTGAAAGCAATAATTTTGTTCCCTCTGCCTATCAGAACTTGCTTTGTAAACACCTTGTTTACATGTGCCCTTCCTCAGTGACATGGTATCTGTGCTTCTGATTTTGTATAGTTCTCACCCAAGAAAAGAAAGCAAACAGGTTCTTAAGTAACTCCACTGAAATCAACCTAAGAATTTCAAAGGAAGCATTTGTGCGATGCTAACATGACCCTGGATGGCCAAGCCACCAAGAATTGCTAACTAAAGACTTCTCATTACATAGACACAATATACTAATCCACTAACTCTTATCTATAAAGACATTTTATTCAAACAAGTAAGCAGCCAAATATTTTCATCATGGGTTAACTGAGGGACTGTGTTTGGTCTTTCAGACATTTCATACTGGGAAGCAGAGGGTTTTTGTCTGGTTTTTGTCAGAATTTAAAATGTCCTTCTGAAAAGCATTGCCTTATATGGACACAAAGTTATCCTTGCAGAGTCATTTATCTCTTTTGCTGGAAATACTCTATTTACTATACTTTCTGTGGGAATGACAAAATATATTTCTGCCAGAGTCACAGGCTTTTTCGTTCTGAGGGAAATGAGCCTATTTCCAGGTGAACCATCAGAGAGGTTTGTGAAGGTTTTTGCTGTGCCTTCTCACACAGCACATCTCCTGTGCCTGCACAGCAGTGGAGTAATCTGCTGTACTGCAGTGCAGTTCCTTGAACTGACATCCCTACAGAGCATGTGCCGACCCCAGGGAGCTTGGACTGTGCACCTCTGCATTTACTAACAGCAAACATTGCATTTCATGTGCCAAATGTCTCTCCCTAAATCTGATGTCCAAGTGTTCCGTAAACAAATTGACAGTGCCTGACTGACGTTTTTTTGCTTTTTTTTTAGTATCTTTTCATATAATCATAGAATCATAGAATTTAGAGGTTGGAATGGACCTTACAGATCATCTAGTCCCAACCCCTGCCCTGGGCAGGGACACCTCCTCACTAGATCAGGTTGCTCAAGGCTCATCCAGCCTGGCCTTGAACACTGCCAGGGTTGGGGCAGCCACCACATCCCTGGGCAACCTGGGACAGTGTCTTTTGTTACAATTTGCAGTTGTGTAAAAGTATTTCTTTCACTTGTTGTCCTGACAGAAAAGCATGTATTCCCTTTGAGAATGAGACGATCACTGCAGTGACAGCATTCTGGCTCTGTTCAGCCCTATTCCTACAGCACACCATTGGTGCTCTGGCTCTTCGGTTCCTCTTCAAGACACACTGCTGAAAAGTAGGTCCATAGGGGAACACAGTAGTTCTGTGGGCTAAAGAAACTTGGTTAACCATCTTTGAAGAATTATAGAAAATGCAGTGAAAGAGAATTATTCTTCTGCCCTCCTCTGGACCCTTTCCTAATGGTTTGCATTGATCTTGATTTTTTTCCCCTCCCTTGAACCACAGTTGAATATGACTCCATTTAAACTGAGTCGGAAGGATTATTTTATTTTATGTATCTTATGTCTGACAAATCCTATCGCTGTGTATATAATGCAGTACTGCAGTTCCTTTTTCTTCCACAACACCACAGTACTTTCAGCTCCTGAAGAGCTTGGGAGACCTGAATACCAGATCATTTAAAAAAACCCAAACCCAAACCAAGCAATGTAAACCCAACAACAAAAAAATGTCCTACTTTATCCTACCTGTACCTTTGTTTGTGTGCTTGATAAATTCCAGCTGCAACTGCTTCTGACTGAACCATAGCCTTTGATTTTTAGACCATTTCTTCTGCTTTTCATGCCTTTTTTTCAACTACAAACTTGCCTCCCAACCTGCTCTGTCCTGCCCAGCTGCATGCTACTGTCAAGTGTAACAGGCATAAGTTCCACTCCATTATTAGAACCACCAATGAGGACACAAAGCTGTACAAACCTCCAGACAGTCTCCCCAGAAAACTGGACTATTTCCAATTCAGCAGCAGATCACTGGAAACTACTCTTTGTGAATGGAGGATCCAGCCAGGTTTGCATAAATTCTGCCACAGTTTTTCAAGACCATTATGAGAAACAAAAAACAGATTACACCAAGGACTTACTAAACTCAAAATAATATAAAAAGAGGGAGGCAAGCAGAGGTGCAAAATGAATTTAAAAGTGTTACTGGAGAGCTCACAGCTGAAAAGATGAGTAGATGTATGCTCTCAGGAGATGAGTGAAGAAGATTGAAAGTACTGTATATTGCAATAAAACCAAACATGAATCAAGAAAAAATTCACTGAAGTAAAACACAACATGAACTGTGACATAATATATTGTTCAAGAAATGACAAAATGTCCAGTTATACTGTTGCCTGGTAACAGTATCTGTGGAATGCTTTAAATCCCATCAGCATTAATAAGCATTCTTCATAATACCAATCAAAGACAAATATGTGGTTTCGCATTATTAAGAAGATAAAGAAGACAACACATTTTTAAAGACTGAAATTCCACATGACTCGATTCTTTGCTCTTACTGTAACTCTCTAACCTTTCCCATCAGGGAGTCCAAGTGAGAGCCACAAGATGAGTCTGGGATTACAGTACTTTGCAGCTGATGTAGGGATAAAACACTTAACAGCTGCTTAAGGCCAGTCATTGAATCAACAATCTAATCATCTCAAGGACCTCACATGTCTCTAAGTTCTGTTCAGCACAATAATCAGCAGTGCATGCAGTAAAATTATCAAACACCTCAAGTCACCCTTCTCTGCCATTCTATCCCCATTGTCACTATTCAAGATGAAACTGAAACACATTTGTACCTTCAGAGAAGCACAAATGTTCTTTCTTTCTCTATCACAAAATTTGTTTTTTCTAATGAAACAGATGTAGAACTTTATTCCTCCTTTCCAGACCACTCCCTTATTTCTCAGTGGACAGTGTCTGGGGGTAGTATTCTCAGCACTTAACTTTCTCCTGATTTATGCAACATGTGCTCTAATTTAGCTTCATCTTACTTGCTTTTATTTAGTTATTTATCCACCAAATCCAGCTTTGGACAGACTGCTGCAGTTGCTCCATTAGTATGAATACTTAAAAAGCAAAAATAAAAACTAATTATTCTCTACCAGACTAATTACTTCTCATTTTGAACACCAAAACCGTAAGTATTACTTACCCAGCCCCTGGACAGCTCTGGGTCCCATTTCCCCTTCAGTCTGAATTATGTGCAAATATGAGCAATTTGCTGTTTTTTCATATTTATATGTTCTTAACATAAGATCACCTCAGCACTGATCTTTGATAGACCACATAGTGTCAGGAACCTGACTGAAGGGTAATCATCCCTCACCTCTGGAAGAGAGGAAGAGAAAGAATAGAAAAAACCCCAAATACAGAAAATTAAGAATAGACTTAGTGAAATTAGACAAGAACAAGAGGGGTCCAGGGCCAGCTAACCAACTGAATTCAGGTCACAACTTGATTTGATGCTAACCAACTATTAACTCTCAACTCCTCAGAAAGCACTGTGCCCACACAAGGTGAAAACAAACACCAAACTCCACCAAACTACAGAGGAGGGAGGGAAATCAGGAGA
>NW_008671837.1:3701-14591 GCF_000695815.1 Acanthisitta chloris | reverse complement strand
CATTCCTGACCCCTCTGAAGGTGCTGAGCAGGAACTACCCTTGCATCCAGACACAGAGAGTCACTGCTTGTCCTGCTCATGGCCTGTTTTCTGGATTTGGAGTGATTTATCAGCTTCTGCATCCAAAGCAATGCACGAAGCCTCAATACAAATACCAGCCTAGAAGTGCCCTCAGTCTGCACAGATCCACCACTCCCATCGTAATACAGAACAAAGGCATCTTCAGTTAGCTTTGTGGCCCTGATTTAGTTTTTTCAGAGCTTGCTGATGATCAGACCTTGCCTTTACTCCCTCCTTTCCATTCCTTCTTTCACAACCTTGCACCACCTCTTATTTCACCATTTTTGCTGTCCTCACCTCCTCCATTGAAGTATAATTTCCTCAAGCTAGTTGCCAGCTACTCTAGCCACCACCCCACTCTTTTTTTGTATTTCTTTACTTCCACACCTTTCATATCACTCTCTTCTTTCAGAATCTTCCTCTTTTTTCCCAAGTTACTGACCACAGTCTGTTTTCACTCACTAGTACAGGCACTGTACACCACATCCCACAAACTTTGACCGTCAACTTTCATTTAGCTCTAGTATAGCCATTTGGCAATTTTGAAACTGATGACACTGAGCTGCTCCAGAGTGCAAAATTGCATCTAGTAATTATAAAACTAGCTTACCAAAGCATAACTCAGTGTGGTCCTCTCTTCTCTTCCTCCTTACTTTACATGGATACAGAGACTATCAGAACAGAACAAAAGTCAATGAGAAATAAATGTAATTGCTTCACAGCAAAGCACTTCATTATGATATGAAGCATCAATCTCCTGATAAGGACATTTCTGAACTCTCAAAAAGATGAAACACTCAAGTGATTTCCTTTAAAGTGATATTTAAAACAAGGAAATTAAATTTTTATAGGAGACATTCTTCTTTAAGTTTGCTGGAGATATGTGCATACACACCAATTAATCCATGTCTAAAGCCACATTGCTCTTAATTTACAAAACATCCAAGCTCCAGATCACTCAGCCTCTTCAAATCACTGACCACAGCACACTGCCAGATGTGGGAGAACAGAACATCTACAAGATGGAATTCTCAGCAAGGACATCCCCTAACCAAATTGTGTACACGTGCAAGTCAAGTCAAACAGCTGAAAACATGAACATGAGATACTCCATCAACATCCTTCACAACTTTGTCTAAGGCAGAACTCCCTATGCTGGCTTCTCAAACCTGCCACAGCACCAGCAGGCCCTGTCCCACCAGTGTGCTGTCACAGTGCACTGCTTAACATCCACTTTGTCTCCAAGTAATCCACACAGAGGAGCTCTCTGCTACTTCTATCAGCTGAAGGTATTTAGGGGTCTAAAGATACAGCCAGGTTCCTTACTAGGATTTCTAATGCACTCAGTTACAACTTTAGATGAATAACTATCCTTAAAAATTCTGGTGTGTTACTAGAAGTGTTTTTTGCCTTTGTGTTTTCCTGTCACTAGCTCTGTTTCTCCTAAGGGCACTCTGCCCTTTGGCTGGTAAAAGCCAGAGATGCTACATTTTGACAGATGGAGGTATATATAAAAAAGGAAATGGTGATTTTAAAAGAAATATTCTTTTATCTAGTGAACATCACAGAACATTGGGTAAGCACATGCTATAGGTAACAGCATATCTGAGACATTTCGTTAGTTCCTCCATGTCTTCTCTCCTAACATAAAGAAAGATCAAGTTCTAAGGGAGACACAATGTGAATTGTCATTCTGTGGTGACATTCAGTGAGAAACCCTAACAGAATTACCCAAAGAGAGGCCTCTGCCCTCAGTTCTTTCTTACTACCAACAACTACTATAACAGATTTACCATTTCTGTAACAGTTTTGAGAACAAATTGCATGAACTCTGTACACACCTGTGAGAGTTCTGCTTTTTAACAAGGGATTGTGTCCAGCAGCATTTGTATTTCACTATAGGTTTATAGCATTTACTAGTGATACTGTGCAAGCAAACCTCTCTTGAAAACAGTGACCCCTGAATTAAAAGATAGTGATAAATTAATAACTGCTCAAGTTAAAAAAAACCCAGAAATTATTTGGGAAAAAAGAGAAAGATATTGCTTTTGCCACTTTAGAGAAGTAGAAATGGATAAAGTCATACAATGGCCTTGTGAAGTCACCTTGGTGGAAGTACTGGGCCCATGTGTTTGAAGTCTGTATGACACCCAAGCAGTGAGATGCTGGAGCAGCAACCTGGGAATTTGGCATTCCCCTGCACGTTCATGAATCATTACTCTGAACTTCTGAAACACCTTCTATTAGAAATCCCTGCCCCTTGGATCCACACAGGGATTCAGAGAAAATGAGTTCTGATTATGAGCAGCACCGTGAAAAAAGAATGGAAGAACACAGTAAGTTGAAACAAATGAGTCAATGCTGAGGAAAAAAAGATTAATATTGGAATTAACAATTCAAGGAAGAAATAAATACTAAATGGGAAAAAACTTGTAAGCATGTCAAGAATAGGAGAAACTGACTCTACTGTCAGTTAACAGAGCTGTGCCAAGAGTGATTAACATTGCATGCAAACAGTGCTTCAGAACTAGTGACCATCCTGCAGACTGAAGCAAAGGCCAAAATCCAAAGGGCTGGATTAGACCAGCCACTCTACACTTCAGTCCTTAACTCAATGACTAATGTTAACAGAGCTTTGAGATATAAAATCTATGCTAACAAAAAGAGACATGCTCAAGCTAATACAGCACATGGCTCAGTCCCCAGGAATTCTTTCATTCCAGTTTGCTCTTAGCTGTTGCTTTTAAGGAGAAGCGTTTTCAATTTCAGCTAGATTTCCTTACCAATCTCCTTCTAACAGCAGAAGTCCTTTACATTAGAAAAAACATCAGAGAACTGGAGAAAGATTTCTTTGGTAAGTTCTTTTCTCTTACCAATGTTACCCTATTGTCTGTTTTAATCTCTTGCTAGCATTCTCTATGTAGGGTTCTTGGAACATGCTACATTTCAGTAAAGGCCTTGTCAGAGACTGAACTTTTTATCAGATTAAAAGAATTCTCTCCCTTCTGCCAAAACTTGCACTGCGAAATTTAGATTATCCTGGAGGAAGAATGACTTATGTTAAAACTGCCATTTGAAAATGAATAACCACTGACAATCCTCTTTATTCACTCACTGTGGTACACCATTTTCTAACTGAATTCAACTTAGAGAAAGATGAGAATGTTCACATAAACTTACACTAGATCAAAGCTCTGTGGCAATCCCTGACTGCACTGGATTGAAACTTTTTTGTGCCCATTAGTGTACCTAGGACAGGTTCTGCTTTGCCTTCAAAGTTCATATGTCTGGGTTATGTCTAGACTGCAAAATAGAGCAGCCCTCCTAAGGGAGGAATTTTAAAAGCTGAAGTGTAATACATTATGTGATTCTGAAGGTATTCATAAAGTTTTTAATCCTAACCCATTTCCTGTTAGGATATAGACTTTTCTAGGTCTATATCTACTGTCTAATATACTTGTTCTTTGTAGATTGTAGAACAATGTAATTCCACATCAACCTTCCTTACAAACTAAGGAAGTATTTTTAAGATTCACTTTCCTCAAGATAAATTTGAATAACCTTACCATGTAAAAGTGTCACTCTTGTAATGAAGTTCAAATTTTACCCAATCTGTTTTCTATTCACGTGATTTTCACACTGCAATCACAAACTCACGAACTACCAAATACTCATTTCGCTTTCTGCACCCAGATAGAGTTGTTTCCATGTACTTACTTAATGAATTTCATTACTAATTAGAATAGTTTGCCAGTGGTGATCAATAAACATACTGGATGTTTAGAGAGCAAGTATGAAGAACAGCCACATACTAAAGAGACACAGTGAAGGAAGAGTCTGTAAGATTTCATTGGTCTGATCAGCAATGATTTCACTACCTTCACAGAACAAGAATGTTCCCAGTATGCAGTAATTTCCCCCTCCCCCCACCCAGTAACCACCACATCCTGGTGAGCAAAGAGCACTTCAAGGACAACCACAATTAAAGCAATTTTTAGAAAAATTTTAAAAAATAAATATTGTGGTAGTTTGGGCTGAAGTAGTTAACTTTCTTCCCAGTGGCAAGGATGAGGCTATGTTTAGGATTTGTGCAGAACACAGAGTTGATAATGCAGAGATGTTTTTGTTATTGCTGAGCAGAGCTCACACAGAGCCAAGGCCTTTGCTGCTTTCTGTACTGCCACACTGGCAAGGGAGTTGGGGGTGCATGGGAGACTGGGAGGAGACACAGCTGGGACAGGTGACCCAAACTGACCAAAGGGATATTCCATACCATAGCACATCATGCTCAGTGTATAAGGGTGGAGAAAGAAGGAGGAAGGAGGGACATCTGGAGTGATGGTGTTTGTCTTCCCAAGGAACTGTTATGTGCGATGGTCCCTGCTCTCCTGGAGGTGCTGAACACACCTCCTGCCCATTGGAAGCAGTGAATTCACTCCTTGGTTTGCTTTGCTTGGGTGTGCAACTATTTCTTTCTCTATTAAACTGTCTTTATCTCAACCCATGAGTTCTTCTAGCTTTTACCCTTCTGATTCTCTCCCCCAAGCCATTGGTGGGGAGTGTGTGAGTGGCTGTGTGGTTCTTGGCTGCTGCTGGGGTTAAACCACGACAGATACATATGGACTTGTGGTTTGGGAGAAGTTCAGGAACCAAATCCAAGTTAAAACCAAGTGTAGTCCCCACATTTGCGGTAAGAAGAACTCTAAAGACGAAAGGCTCCAGACGTCATATGCTGTCAAAAATTTGACAGTGATCCAGATTTCACATTTTGTACTATTTCTTTTCAATGGAACAGTCAAAACTCTGGAGGAACATTCAACCAGTGGGTGCAACAGGTGCCAGGACACACACTGGATGGAAAGTGCAATCAATAGAGGATTCTTGTATGTGCTCAGACTGTGAATGTGCTGGGTACATGCAAATCAAATGTCCTGGTTGAGCAGGACTGTGGTACATACACACTCAAATCTCATTCATCTGAGCCTCTTACTTTTAATACATCTGAGATTTTCTCCATTTGAGTGTTTTCACATATTCTGACCAAACTGAAGCAGAACTGTCCATCACAACTAACATTGCTCTGTCCATCACAGCAAACACTGTTAAACTCCTACATGGGATGAGGACAAGACCTTATTGCAGATGATGAAGTAGTTTAGGTGAATTTAAACCTACTGGTGTCATGAAGTGGTGAAATACCTAACTACTGTTTGCTCAGGTGCATGATACAAATTACAAATAGCTTTATTACAAGTGTAGTGACCAAAGCCACACCTCTAAATGGGACAGAAAACTGCAGCATTTTACACCACAAAGAAACGTTGTGAACTGAGACTTTTCTGTGCAGGGCAGGACTTGGGGTGCAGGGCACAGAATGAGCAGGTCAGTGTTTGTCCTTGCAGAATAAAACTGCAGAAACACTAAAAATTTCAGAGGAAAGTATATTACACAATAGGAAATTGTTTATTCTAGGAAACAATATAGAGGAAAAGTTCATAGAGGAGAAGTTATTTTATTTTATCCAGCCACTCGAAAGAAAACATGTGGAGGTTCCTCCTCATGAGCAGCTCAGGGAGACTGAGTTATCCAAAATATGGAGACTCAATGCTCAAAGTTATCAGCCACACTTCAGAATCATGTCTTTATGCTCCATTAGCAATTTGCAACTCTTAAATAAAGAATAGCAACTTAATCCTGTATGACACTCCCAAATTTTCCTCTCCATTCTGATTGATGTTTCTTGTAAACACTTGGACCTGGTTAATCGGATGGTGTTTCATACGTAAACAAAGCATTTGTGTAATGAGCTATCTACTATCAAAATGGGATTAGACCCACAAAAGAAACAAGGGAGTCTGGAAAAGCAGAAGGAAAAAAGAAAATCACACTTCAACACCCTCCCTCTTCTAAACATGAAAATGAAACTGCACTTTGAAAACGAGCTGCCACTTTCTGACATGAAAATTGTGAATTCATTAAGTGCAGCATAACTGTTCACTCCCTCAATGCAGTTGGTTGTCTGAAGCCTTGCAAAAAAAAAAAGCAGGAATAAGAATCACATTAATTCCAAGAAATCAGCAGAGAATTAGACACAGTTGTATTTTTGCACATGAATTTCAAAGAGCCAACTCCAACAAGATGAAAGAAACAGATTTTAAGGAAAAGGAGTAACTTATAAATAATCAATACTATAATTAAGTCCCCATGAAAACTACCTAGAGAAAATAATTCTACAGCTAATGTGCTTTATTCTCAAACCCTTTATGTGATTTCCCTTTGCTCACATCACACTCAGATTCCATGCCAAACACACCCTGCAGCCTTGGGGTGTGAGCTGCTCACTGCCACAGCTGAGGGCACTGGCACACTGGCTGTTCTGGGCTCCTTCTAGCTCACCACCAAAGAGGAGCAAAATAAAGTTTACAGCAGCTTCAGCCCTGTTTCCTTCAGGTCTGATTTCCCAAGCACTGTTTCTACCGAGTCATTTCGTTCTTCACTGCACATAAACCTTCGACTGAGCATTTAACAACTTTCTCTTGATAAGTTCTGAAATTCTTCTGAAATTCAATCCATATGGAGTGTGCAGTAAGTATTTTTACCACTATTGCAAAAATAAAACGTACTAGTTATTCTAATACACATTTTTAACACGAGTAATGCGAATCACCACTGTAATAATCTGACTGAAACAACTACATCAGCAGTTCAGTCATCTGAGCTCAGCCTGAGTGTGTGGCAGTAGCCACGAGCTGTGAATCTGGACTCTCACTCCAACAGCTCCAGGTCTCTACACCTCCAGTATCTAGTGGCACTTGTTCTGGATTTTCCTGTTCCAAGCGGAGGTGAAGGGTAAAGGAACACACAGCATTAATGACTCCAAGTTACTAACTGGCTTTGTTACTTCAACAACTGCTGTTGCCTTTATCATTGTCACCACAGCCATCTTTGAGTTCATAAAAGTACCTTGATTAAGTTTCTTAAATTAGAACATGAAATGAAACAATAACTTTTTGAAAACACAATGCCCTCCCTGGAAATAGAAAGGGCATACAAAACAAACCTGAAGGTGACTGTTCTCAGCCAATGGACACGAGCAGCAAACACTAGCGTCGTTATTTAAGCCATACTCCTATCTCAGCTATATTTAAAGAGGCAGTGATGAACATCCAAGAGTGATAGTCATTTAAAACCAACTTTATTCCAACAAGAATTATTAGGGCTAGGCACTAACAAAAGAGGTAGCTGTTGCAGTCTCAATTTGGAAGCACCATTTTGCAAATAATAAAAATTGCAGCTTGAAAGCTGCAATTATTTAGACCTTCTACAGACTCTTCTATAGTCACCACAATTTATCCAGCTCAGATTATCTCTAATGTCAGAAACCTGAATGCAATTTAATTACAATTAACAACATTTGCAAATTAACATAATTTCTTTTTTATCCAAAATAACCAGAAACAGTTATTTCCTCCCAAACAATCTGTAATGGCTTCTGAAGTGGTTTTCTTAGTTTTTTTTCCAGTCAGCATTAGAGGGGACTTTGATATGTCTGTTCCTCAGCGTCGCACTATCTCAAAACCTCTGTGTTAAAATGGCAACAGTTCCATGCTGATCTACAAATAAACTTCTTACAACTGGGATTCTGCCTTGACTAACCCACCACTAAGGTCTGTGATAGCAAACAAGCTTCAGACACTAAGCATCGTAAGTTTTCAGGATAACATCAGAACATGAAAGAGAAATTAAGAACAATAATGCCTTCCCTACTTAACAAATAAAATTTACCTTTTCCAAGCAGTCATTGCCAAAAAAAATATTTTAATGGTCTATTACTTTTTTGCTTTATCCCAACATACCCCAAAATTCTCACTCCACATGACTGTGGGTTGCCCAAGACCTTTCCAGGCAGTACCTCATCCTCAGGACAACTTTCCTAAGTTATAGACAAAATATTCCTTACTCTTCTCCAGGGTATGTTGTGAACATATTCTGGGAAGCACAGCTACTCACATCATCTCTGGCATTCACAGTCAACAACTACCACTGGGAAAGCAGCACACTATTTTCTTGAGATGTCAGGTTCCCAGACATCATATTGATCTGTTTTCTTGGTCTTATTTACATATTTATATTTCCAGGAACTGCTGGTGCTCTGCTAGTGTCAGGCACTGCCATGGGAGGTACTCCAGTTGCCTTTTGATGTCTTGTTTGACAGTGTTGGCCTCTGAATCGTGCTCATCACAACTTCTGTTCTGATTCCCTGGAGGTTTTAGAAAGTGTACTGACAGATCCCATTTTCAGACTGTCCTGTCTCAGTTCACAAATATTGACTTGACATGCATGATTGCTGCTTAATGGAAGCATCTTCCAGGAAAGAACTCATACAATCTCATGGATGTTAGATTAATATTCCCAAACTACTACATAATTTGAAAACAACGGTCCTGTTTCACTTTGCTCTCTATATTTTTCCTTAGACAACTTTAACCTCCATCACCAAAGTAAGCTTTTAAATTTCTTTCTGTATTTCTTCACATATTTTACAGTAATCCTAAAGATATTTACTCAAACAACTCTATCCATGAGCAGTGTAAAGCAACTGCAACTCTATATAACAGGTCCAAATAGCAACTGCAACTCTCTATATATCAAGTACAAATAGCTTCAATTTTCTTTTTGCACCAATTTAATTTCCCATACTTTTGGAACACTTCAATGCACTCTGTTAAGAGTCACTGTTTCAACCATAAGCTTGGGCACTGCTATATGTACTCGGTTCAAGGAGAGTGAGGTACTTAAAATTATTCCAATTAGCAGACTATGCACAGCCCTGGACTTAGCTCTGTGGTGCCATTTAAACAAGGGGGCTAAAAACTGTGTCTTCAAGCAGTGCACTACCCATCTGTGTTTAGTCTTGGTGGTGCTATTGCCTGAGGACTGTACCACTGTCCCCTTTGAAAACAGAATCACATAATCATAGAATCAGCTGGGTTGGAAAAGACCTCCAAGATCATCAAGTCCAGCCCTACCCTGGTTACCAGACCATGGCAGTAAGTGCCACATCCAGTCTCATCTTAAAAACCTCCAGGGATGGTGAATCCACCACCTCCCTGGGCAGCACATTCCAATGCCTGATCACTCTCTCTGGAAAAAATCTCTTCCTAATATCCAACCTAACCCTCCCCTGGCAGAGCTCGAGTCTGTGCCCTCTTGTCCTGCTGCTGGTTGACTGGGAGAAGACTGCTAAAGAGATTCATTTCATGTCACTATTTTACATACTTCCTTTGAAGGGATGGTAACATTTTAGAACACAACTCAAGCCTATTTTGCATTAATGCTCTCTATTCAAAAATCCTGTCAAGAGTCCTGCACAGCTGAGAACAGAATAACAGTGCAAAAGGCAAAGTAATATATTTCTAACTCAAACATAGAAAATAATGCAAAAAAATAAAGTAAATATGCTATGATCCATCAGAATTAGCTGCAGCAATTACTGGGAAATGAAACAAATATGAAGCAATTCAAAGCTGCAGTTTTCTCCTTTACAACACGCAGTATCTTACGTATCAAAAATAAATGGTGATATGGTAAATTTAAAAGTCTAATCGATTTAAACTGACAGACAAAGACAAGAAACTTGTCCTTAAACAAGGACATTTTGATAAAACTCAGTGGGAAGCTTTGAGCATTTAAATAATGGCACCAAGGCCAAAGGAGAAAGAAACCAGTGATTCTTACTCAGAAGATCAAGGCACAAAAGAAGATACTCTTAATTAGGTGTCTAAACTCTTCTTGCTGCAATTATGGTTTCACACAGCACCCTGGGAGATGGAATTTGCAAGAGAGAGAGGGAGGAAGTGTGCATAGCAGAGTGTGTGTGAGTTATAGTTGTCTATTATTACAGTTCTAGGAAGAATTCAGCACTGTCAGAACTAGCAGCCAACATTCTTCTGAAGACTTCTCCTTGTAGCATAGTGCTAGAAGACAGGGATAAGGAGGAGAACAACCCTTCAGAAGAGTTCACTGCTGGGCTGGTCCTGTTCCCACAACCTTAAATAGTATCAGCATAGCCGAGGTCAAGAGCTTTCACAACTCCAGCTTTAAGGGGCACGTTTGGCACGCTTGGAAAGAGCAGCTTCTGCTTTGATACATACCTTGGGAGAAAAAACATTCCAGTTTATACTTCATGATGGCTCTCCACTGGGACAGAGCTAGAAATTACTTTCAACATAGCACCAGTCTACTTATAGTTTGATAATTCCCCTTCAAAGATTTGCTTTTACCAGGCATGCTCCATAAGCATATACAGCCAGTCCACATTTCTCAGGCAGAGTTTCCCTGACCCTGGCAGTGTTCAAGGCCAGGCTGGATGAGCCTTGAGCAACCTGATCTAGTGAGGAGGTGTCCCTGCCCAGGGCAGGGGTTGGGACTAGATGATCTGTAAGGTCCATTCCAACCCCTAAATTCTATGATTCCATGATTCTATGATATTTATTTCTGGATTCTAAAATTAAATGCCTATGATAAGTGAACTGCAAAATGCAATATATGCTCCCACACTCTAGTAATAAAATATACAGCATGACTACAGAGAAAATTCTATTAAATAATAAGCATGCATTGGAATCAAATGAGAAACAGACTCAATTTGCATTTATCAACTTTGAACATTTGAAAATTTCAAGAGGAACCAAAAGCAAATTCCAAGCAAGAAAACTGATAGATTTGCATATGCATTGTTTTCTGAAAATCCACATTATTTCCCAGCACAAAATGGATAACTGGTATAATGTTCCTACAGCACAGATGTATGCTCTGCTATGGGGATCC
>NW_008671837.1:0-3669 GCF_000695815.1 Acanthisitta chloris | reverse complement strand
TTGTCAAACACACACAATTCTGTCACAGCTAGATGCTGATGGATTGACACATATAACACCTCCTTAATTTTTACCACCTCCATAAAACGTTGCAGACTCCTGTGCTCATTTTAGGAGCAGTATCCAAATTATACCTCATCCTACTGCATGGAAGTTTTATGTCATCCATTCATTAACAAAGATGGAAATTACCTCCAGTTTTCATGACTAATAAAAGAGCGTTTCTCTTGACTTCCAGGTCAACCTGTGTACCAGTATTTGCTTCTAAATTGAAACTGTCTCAAAAAAACATTTTCTAGAACTCTGTTCATTCCAGGCTTATCTGGAGAGGTTAAACACCAGCAAAGGAGCAGTCATTAGCACCTAAGTAGAGTGCACATCACCTGCTTTGAAATAACTTTTGGTAGAGCTCTCCTTTTTCTATGCTGTTCTTGATTCCAGTAGCTTTCCCAGGCTATAGCTACTTCATAGTCATCACCGATTGGAAACGTCTACAGATCACTGGGAAGCAGAATAACAGAATACAAAAATGTATGACATCCAAAAGACTCTACGTCTTTCCCTCTACTCAGACCTAACCCAGTTCACAATATCTGAGAAACAGCTTCTCCTCTGGCTGTGAGCTCAAAGCCACAATGACCTAGAGATCCCAGGCTGCTTTGGAGAATGACAGAACTACCTGTTTTGTCTTCTGCACATGTGGAGGGTGTGAGCCAGCAATGGCAAGCCTCAAAACAGAAAACTGGGACAAGCAACAACAAAATCTACCTTAATTTCCCTCCACTGCAATGATATCAGAGTCTGCTGTGCAAGGTTTCAAATCTTTCAGTTTATAAGGTATTGATAGGCATATAAATTGGATCATTAGAGCCCTTGGTAAAAAGACCTGAACAGCAAGAAAGGAAGGGAATGTACAGTGTGTCCCCAAACAGCACCTTTGAGAGTCCTCCTGACCCTTCTAAGCTTACATGGCAATTTGACATCATTCACAAATGAAATATCACATGACTTTACCCATAAGACAAAAAAGTAAACTCTGTCAAAAAAATAAATCTCAGTATTCAATTGTATTATCAGAGGGGTCTCAGATTTGCCATTAGGAAGCCAGTTATTGCAAAGGGCCAGTACTGCACACCACAAGAATGACAGAAACTTTCACATGCTAAGCACTCCTCTCACTTCTGTGGAAGTTATTTTGAGCCAGGACACAAAGGAAATGCTCCATTACTGTTTCTGCTGCACGAGTGATGACAAATAAGGAACTGGTTGAGCTGAACTGCAGCCATGACACGTGTTTTTGTTATCAAGACCAGGCACACCCCTCCAAACCTGCTAGAAAGAGGATCCAGGTAATAGAATTGGTATCTCACATGCTCTGCAGCAATTTTCAGCTGATCGCTTCATTTCTACTTTCTTGTCTTGAAGAGAAGAAAAAACATCCTGGCCACAACACTCAAACCAAACAGCAGATTAGCATAAACAGGATTTCATGCCAACGTTCAAATAACCCTAACGTAAATAAGGCACTCTGCTTCCTACTAACTGGAAAAGAACACAGGTTCTACTTATAGTTAAGAAAAAAACCAGCCCAAACCAACAACCCAGCAGCAAGAAGAATGCAAAAATGAACATTAGGAAAAGTATTAAGTTCCCCTAAAATCCTTTGGAACAAACCTGAAAGGTAAAAATGAAGACAAGCCTGTCAGCAAATTATTTTGGGCTACACTGAGAGAATAAAGGTATGTGCAATTTTTTGTTTAGATCCTTATACCCAGGAAACTGGTTCATGAATGGCAGTGGCTCTGATTAACTTCCCTGCTCTTTTGGGTCATGGGCCATCATCTGGTATGGGAGAGAGATCAGGAACTTGTTTTTCCATTCACTGCTAAAATAGTACTTTTTTCCATATAGGCAGTCTATGTTCGGAATATCCCTGCAAAGCACTGGAGCCAGGTCCCCCATGGTACTCAGGGATGTTATATAAACACACACACACACAGAGAAAAACATCTTCCTTACTTCAAGACACTTCAAATCCTAAAGACTTCCCGTGCTGATCAAGTTTTAATCCCTAACAGCCACTGCAGCACAGCTAAAGCAACAGGCCCTTCTGCTGGAGATAGCACATGTGTAAGAGCTTTTCTGTGGCACAGCCAGCAGAAGGTCATCAATTCCCAGCCACCACAAACTAAGCCAGCAAAGGCACCAGTCAGCACAGCTGCATCTAAAGCAGCAGTCTGCTGCTGGCATGCAGTTTGTTCTCAATTCCTCAGGGATGTTACTATGGGAACTTTTGTAGTGGGAGTTCCTTATATCTGATGCATATTTCAGAAAGACAAAGTAGGAACAAAGTAAAGAAACTGAGAATGATAGGAAACCATATCAGCACTCTGTGTCCCATTTACTGTCCTACTGGAGAATCCCAACAGACACAAGGCACTTCTTGTAGGCAGTAACCAGGCAAGATTAGCAGCACATGGCTGATTTATGACAAACCTTATCTTCTTAACTATTTAACTACTAACTATTGAATACTTCTTTACATCAAATAAAAACCCTAGAGTTTTACCTAACTACAGTGAAACAAGAAATTTCTGCTAGTCAAAATATTTGCAAATGCTTCTGGAATGCAACTGAGATGCACATCTTGATACACCTCTAAATTCATCCAGGTAAAGGTTAAACAACAAAAAAATACATGCTTGGCACAAAAAACCAATGCCCTACTCCAGAAGCACAAGAACTGCTGGGTGGCTACCAGAAAGAATAGAGTAGCAACAGTGACATAGATTTCCTTATACCATAAAGAGAGCCAGAAAATTAAACTGGGAAATTTGTGCAAAGCTTAATTTGTACCCTGACTGCTCCTGCTTTCATGTACACCACAAAACCCATGTACAGCTTAATTTGTACCCTGACTGCTCCTGTTTTCATGTATACCACAAAACCCATGTAGGTTATAGCACAGGCTCCAAATTTTAACAAAAATAGTTTAGCATAAGCTAAGAAAATTAATCCAGTTATGGAGACTTCCTTGACTGAAACACAGCAATATCAGGTTCAAGGGCACCGAAGGAACCTGAATCACAAATGCACTGGGAAACATACAGAGAAGCTGTAAGAAAAGCTAGAGACAGTCAGGAAAGCTAAGGCACAGTTGGAATTGAGGCTAACCAGGGACATTAAGGATAACAAGAAAGGCTTCTACAGGTATGCTGCATGTAAAAGGAAGGCTAGCGATAATGTGGGCCCTCTCCAGAAGAAAACAGGAGAACTGGCTATCCTGGATATAGAAAAGGGTGAGGCTCTTAATGACTTCTTTCTCTCAGTCTTCAACTCCAAATGCTCCAGCCAACCTGACCAGATCAAAAAGAGTAAAGGTGGAGACTGGGAGGATGAAACCCCTAAACCCACTGTAGAAGAGGATCAGCTTTGAGACTATCTAAAGAACCTGAATGTGCATAAGTCCATGGGTCGTGATGAGATTTGTCCTCAGGTCCTGAGGGAACTGGCTGATGAACTTGCTAAGCCACTACCTATAATTTTCCAGAAATCCTGGCAGTCAGGTGAAGTCCCCGATGACTGGAAAAAGGGAAATACAACCCCCATTTTTAAAAAGGGGAAAATAGAAAAACTGGAAATTATAGACCAGTCAGACTCACCTCTGTG
>NW_008671836.1:0-4306 GCF_000695815.1 Acanthisitta chloris | reverse complement strand
TTGTGTCCCAAGGGCAGGACCAACACTTTGCCTGGCATGAGGTAAATAAAAATGAATTGGCAGCAGAAGGAGAAATGTGAAGGCCCATTGCAGTGCTTCTGAGATTCAAGTACCAAAATCTGTTAGGAGTTGAGACTGGGAGCTGTGGATGTTTGTGCTAGAGAGAAGGCAGCAAGAAGGGAAGGATCTGGGCTCTTGTAACATGGCTCAAAGCCACAGGAACTTCAACTTCAGAGGACTGCAAACCAGCTCCTAGTAAGAAAGCAGAGAGGACTGGCAGGGCAGTGTTAAAAGAAAGGCAACATGTTATTATGAATGGCAGTTGTCTCTGAAAAAGGGTCACATTTGGCAAATGGAGCTGTGCTACAGTGTCATGTGAGGCACATTGTGCTGTCCTCTCCCTCCTGGCAAAGAAAGCGTCCACCAAAGTGGGTTTCAAGCACAAAGTCCTCCCAGAAAACAGTTTTAATTGTGTGCATTCATATAAGCAATTATACTAAAGGCTATTATGCCAGTTACCCAAAACCAATATAAATAGTCATCTCACTGACAGATAAAACACATGGTGCCAAACTCTTCTAACAACAGGACAGGCTATTAATCCCATTCAGTTTTGATGATATAATGCCATGGAATATATTTCTGCCCACATTACTGACAATTAATGCAGCCTGCATGCTGAGAGGGAAAGCTTTGTGTTCAAGGGGAGTAAAATTTCCATGTAAATGTGGCACAAAGGTATCAAATGGATGGCAAGCCTTAAAAGGAAAGATTTACTACTCAACGTGCATTTTGCCAAGGAGAAATTTATTTTTTTTTCAAAATAGTAGTAATAGGAGAAAAATGTCCTTTCTGTTAACTAATTGGGTTTGTGCAATTCAGGCCCCCTAATTTATACTGAAATGGCTTGCCTGCCTTCCCTCTTTTCAGCATGGCAGATGGACTAGGCAAAAATGTGAAAATCACACAGTCATTGCTACTCATAGCCCACTTAATTCATAGGCCTTTGTCAAAACTTCTTTGGTTGAGATTAAAAGAGAGGGGTCCATATCTATCATAACCATCTGGACTGAAATCTGCCAATCTGGACCGATTGGACAGAAGCCTAAGCTGTACTAAAGGGCAAAACCCTGTCTGGGCTCAGTGGAAGGAATTTAAGCACAGTGGAGAGGAGGTGATCCAGAAGTTGGACACACTGAGCCCAAATCTCCACTCCTCAGCTTCTCTGCTGTTCATGCCACTAGAGACAGGCCAGTGAGAGATGCTAATCAAGGTCTCAGCATTTTTCATTTTTTTTTATCTTTTCTTTTTTTTGGACAACTGTCAGTATTTATACAAAGTGGGAAGGAACTAAGAATAAGTGTGCAAGCTTTGCTTTGAAAAATGAGAAATCGATTGGGTGACGAACTGTCAAAGCCTCACACTTTCAGCTAAGCGAGCTCCTTCTAATGAACACATACTGCTGGTTGCTGAGCACAGTTAGTGTATTGACTATGTATTTAGGATTCATCAAAGCTCTGATGTGCTCAAACTGCCTCTGGCACAGGGTAGAGGAGCCAGTCTGGAGAGATGAGGGCCAGGAGATCTGTCCGGGTTAGCAGGTGGATAAGTTTAGCTCTAATTTAATCTACTGATAAGCAGGAGTCTCCACAGATCCCCAGACTCCTCAGGAAAATGAGCAGCAACTGCTTAGAGGGTATTTCTTAACACCTGCAGTTGCAAAAAGCAGCTAAGGCTTTTTTTCCTCTACACCTACCTCCTGACAGCTATCCCAGCTTTTTAACCTCCAGAGTGAATTATCATGGCAATCTCCATGCCCCACAAAACTGTTGAAGCATTAATTTCTGGGGTTTTTTAAGGAGAGTCCCACCTGCATCCAAATATTGAGGAAGGCAATAGGGCTTATCTCATTTCTTAACATGTGGAATTCCAACAAAGAATCACAGAATTTTAGGGGTTGGAATGGACCTTATGCATCATCTAGTCCCAACCCCCTGCCCTGGGCAGAAACATTTCCCACCACACCAGGTTGCTCAAGGCTCATCCAACCTGGCTGTGAACACTGCCATGGTTGGGGCAGCCACAGCCTCCCTGGGCAACCTGGGACAGTGTCTCACCACCCTCACAGGGAAAAATCTATGCCTTATATCTAACCTAAATTTCCTCTCTTTCAATTTGTCCCCATTGCCCCTTGTCCTGTCCCTGCAGCTCCTAACACAGAGTCCCTCTGCAGCTTCCCTGGAGCCCCTTCAGCTCCTGGAAGGTGCTCTGAGGTCTCCACACAACCTTCTCTTCTCCAGGCTCAACAGCCCCAACTCCCTCAGCCTGTGCTCATAGGGGAGATGCACCACCAGTGCTCATAGCAACTTCATGGCCTCCTCTGCACTTGCTCCAACAGTTCCATGTCCTTCTTACACTGAAGACACCTGAACTGTGTGCAGTATACCAGCTGGGTCTCAGGAAAGCAGACTAGAGGGGGAGAATCACCTCCTTTGACCTGTGGTGACACTCCTGTGGATGCAGCCCAGGACTGGGTTTGTTTCTGGGCTGTGAGGCACTGCCAGGCCACGGTGAGTTTCTCATCAACCATCACACCCAACATGTGATGCGACAGGTCCAGGTTTGTCTCAGTGCCATCCTTCACTACCAAACCAAGTACTGAGTATAAAGGTCTTCTCTGTAAGACCCAGGCTTTGAGAAGAGAGCAGCATGGTGACCACGCAGCACAGGAGTAGGTATTACCTCTTTGAAAGTTGCACTTACTGAAATCCACTCTACCAGTAAATAAATATGAGTACAAAACATGATTTGCCCTTTGCACACATCTAATATAGAAGCTTGTGAAAATATGGGCTGTATATCTTATCAGATATTCAGGGTCAAATCTGTAGGTGGCTCCATTGACTTGAATAAATTGACTTTATTTTCTGAAGATCCTGAGTCTGATTTTGATACACTTTAAATAGAGTTGACTGAGGGCAGAGCAACTCCATTAAACTAAAATGTTTTTATTCACAGAACAGAACTGCTAATTACTTATTTTATGAACTGGGGCATTTAGCTTTCATTCATCTGACTTGATTCCACTATCAGGCTTATTTTAAAGATATCATTGTGTACAGTTTAGATTGCAGTAGATTAGATTTTTGCTTTCATACCAAGTCTTTGATTCTCTAAGTTTCAAAGGAAGAGAAAGAAGTCCTATATGTAAACAATAAATTTTTTTATCCCCTAAAAATACTTTGTAAGAGTTATTTTTTTTAACATCACCAAGATAACAATGACAAACCAGAGGAGAGAACACCTGGAGGTATAGATAAAACTGATAGTACAATACAAAACAGAAATATCCTCATAATATTTGCATGTAAATAATGTATTTATGTGTATTTATATTAGTTAAAATGCTTATGAACTTGGTATAAACTTTCACTTTATCTATAAATGAGATTAACAGCTATTGTTTTTTTTCCAGAGGGATTGCAAACATAAACACAAAGCTAGGAAGAAACTCCCTGTGTTAATACTCTGAATAGAAAACATATTACAGAATATTTTTACTTGTCTAACATCTGGAACTCCAAAGGAGGAATTTGGTTCTTTTTAGCTACAGAATCAGAGCAAGAAGCAAGATTAAAATACGCCAAGGAAAGAACGAGGAAGATGGAGAGAGATGAGGATAATGATATGGTGAAACAAGGTCTCCATACAGAGTTGCAATCCCTGGAGCCAGAAGTGACAACCCCTCCAGAATCCAGCAGCAATGGTTTGCAGTTCTCACTCCCATAAAGGACTTAACAAAATGCTACATTTCCCAGGGATGTTTATTTTTACCGCAGTAACAGGGACAGCATTGGTGGAAAGGGTTAGGTACTTATGGGAAAAGCAGACAAGAAGTTATAAAGAGCAGTACAAAGATAAGGTCAGACTTAGATGATCTAATGTGCTGATAAAGCTGAGGGAGGTGTCTCCTACCCAGAGTGTTTTAAAGCCCTTGATCACTGTTGCAATACTAACCAGTTAATTAGAGTTGGGACACATGTAGCAATTTAATGGGAAATTAACTTTCAAGGTGCCTTAAAGGAAAATGACATAAAACCCCCCAAGTTTTCACAGCACTGTTTCCAGAATGCTTTGATGACCAGGTACATTTGTTAAAAACAAAGAAAGCAAAGATAGATTCCTGAAATGCCATAGGAGAACGACAGAGAAGGAAAGGCCCTTTCTGTGCAGCAGCTAGGTTTCTCAGACTCAATGCAATTCACTCTCAGCCAGTTAGCTGACAACACCAAACTGTGTGGAGCAG
>NW_008671835.1:3767-18157 GCF_000695815.1 Acanthisitta chloris | reverse complement strand
CAGAACGCAAATCGTGTCCTGGGCTGCATTGAAAGCAGCTCGGCCAGCAGGTCGAGGGAGGTGATTCTGCCCCGATGCTCTGCTCTAGTGAGACCCCACCTGGGGTGCTACATCCATCTCTGGGTTTCCCGGCACAGGAAGGACATTGACCTGTGAAGCGAGTCCAAAGGAGACCCCCAAGATGATCAGAGGGATGAAGCACCTCTCCTGCAAGGAAAGGCTGAGAGAAATGGGTTTGTCCATCCTGGAAAAGAGAAGGCTTCGGGGTGACCTAATTGTGGCCTTCCAGGACCTGAAGGGAGCCTACAGAAAAGATGGAGAGAGATTTTTTGCAAGGGCATGAAGTGACAGGAGAAGGAGGAATTGATTCAAACTAAAAGAGAGTAGATTTAGGTTAGATATTAGGAACAAGTTCTTTACTGTGAGGGTGGTGGGGCATTGGAACACTTTGCCCAGAGAAGTTGTGGATGCCCCAGCCCTGGAAGTGTTCAAGTACAGGCTGGATGCAGCTCTGAGCAGTCCCCCACTCTGTCGACCTTGCCTGATGTTTAAGCACAACAGCAGCAACAACAGCAAATATTTTTTAAACAGTCTTCTGGTTTTGACATCCAAATCGAATGCTGCTGTGTTTCCTTTCTGCCATACAGTGCTCCAAATCTTCTGGCTGATGTGCTCCCTCAAGCCCTGCAAGAAAAGCTGGTGTCTTGGACACCAGATGGCTGCGTGTTGCACCTCTGAAGCGCAGCTGACAGGACAGTATGAATCAGTGAGTTCAGAGCATGTTTTTCCAGGTACCTTAAGAAAATGTTGCACAAGATTTCCTTGTTCTGTGGGCCAAAACTTTGAAATTGATGTAGGGAGTGTCTTCCCTGGATTTTTCAGCCTGCAAGACTGAGGGACAGGTCATGTCTGTAGTTCTGTGGGTGCTCTCTAGTTAATCCATGTTCTAGATGTGATCAGTTATGGAATAAGTAAATAAGACAACATTTGTGAATGATGTTTATTATTTAGGAGTACAGAGAAGAATCCAGGTGCCTATCCTCAAGGTTTCTTTGAATTCATGTTTCAATGAATAGAAAGTGTTCTTCACCTCAGAAAACTTGCCTTGCACAAGCTGGGCATGAGAAAGTAAATACATACATAGGAGCTGTCTGCCCGATAATAAATTTGAATTAATTAAAATATACAATTCCTCACTGATTTTAGTCTTTGATAGGCTTTTCCCTGGATATGAACTTGCTGACTGATCTATATTTATAGCATTTGATATTACAGCCTCTTTTACCTCTTGCTGAGACTACCTATAGTTCACAGACATCGCGATGCCCATGAAACAGGCCAACCTGGATCACAGCTAAAGGAGGCCCAACCACTGTCCTGTCAGTCCAGAGAACAGAGAGGTGCTGCCCTGTGACCTGTCACATTCTCTTCATTCTAGTGCAAAGGCCAGGGAAGACTTGTGGGTTGCTGCCTGTGGAGTATGAGAAGGTGTTGTGCTTGAGTTAAGGGCAGCTCTATCTGCCCCTTAGCAGTCTGTGTCTCCTTATCAGCTGAGCAGGGCATTGAGACATAGGTGTGCTCTGGGAAGGATGCAGGAGAAGTGCTAGTTCTGATATACAAACACAGAAACATGTTTTCTGCTCTTCTAATTAGCAGCTGTCATGCACATGAGAAGCTTGTGCTTGTCATTGCTTGTGATTGTTGGGGATGTATTTCACACTGGTACAGCAATGTAATTGTGTAATTGGGAGGGTGAGTTCCATGGTAACAGCTATGTTCAGAATCCGCTACACAAATCAGTGCCCAGAGACAGCTCATGGAAAACTAAAAGGAGTGTTTATTAATTGTGATTTACAGCTGGCTTAGAAAAGCAATAACTGGTAAATCAGGGGGTTCTGAAGAAATTGCCATTGTTTTGTTTCAGGTTGTAGAAGTTTTTACTGCACATATGCTGAAATGCTGTACCAGTTCTCTGGTTTTTGGGAATTGTGCCCAGGATAGGCCCAAGACCACAGTTATAATGGTCTGTGGAGGAGAACTGTATATGTAACATAAACCAAGTACACTCATTAGAAAGAAAACTGTCTATTCTATTGCCAGTAGTATATTCCAGTTCTGTATTAGCTGCGCAGCCAAACCCAGATGAACTACTATGTAAACCCCTAAGCCCTTGAGACAGCATGAAATGTATGCAAAGCGAGATAACGGAGTTGCTGGAAAGTCTGGTATATTGTTAGTGTTTTCTGTCTTAGTATAAACACAAACAAGCACTTATTGCAATGTTTTCTTATTAAAGTATCTGATAATTCGAGAAGCCCTTGCTATGCTGATAAAAACCAGAGGTAGTTGGTATCCACAGCAGTTCTGGTCTCAAAATTAGTTTTGGTGCCCTTGAAGACCAATCAAGTTAACTTTAAATGTTTTTTGTCCAGTGACCTTGGCCAAACAATTAACTTTAGTACCAGTCTGGAATGGACTGTTTCTTCCTCCATGTGTACTTTCTTGGGTCACTCCCTGGAATTGCTTAAGCACCATTTATTGGAAATGATCTGGTTTGTACTGCCTTTCTGAGAACCACTTTGGATACTGGTAGATGAAGAACAAATTCTTCCCTGAGGTGGTTTTATTCACAAATACACTCCATACCAACTTTAGCTGTTAAGGAGGAAAGCTGTAATGTGCTTAAGCTTGCCATGATGTGAAAGGATGAGAACATATAATTCCTGATTTAAGTCTTACAGCTCAAGGCCTAAAGAAGAGAATCCTCCCTTGCTCCATGAACTGGATAGGACTTGAAACCCAGAAGGGCTGGTGACTCTTCTGGCATCTGGTAGGAAGCGGGAGAAGCTGAATGAAAAGGTCCGATGGTCACAGTGAAACAGGTTTATTTTGTTTTTGTTAATCTATTCTGTGCATTTACAGTGTAGTTGTTGTATTTCAGACTTTGGGGGACTGTGTCCCTTCTTCAAGTGAACATTAAAACTTCCTGTTACCAAAAGTGGGTGTCAGTGCAAATACCTCTCCTGAGCTACATTATTGTTTTTCTGTCCCTGCCCATAACTGTATTCTCGCATACAACAAAAGAAAGGAAACAAATCACAGCAAACCCTTCAAAATGTATGTAGCAGCAGCAAGAGCAGAAGCACAAGGGGCTCTAACAGGTTTGCATTCAGCTAAGGAAGTCTGTCACATCAGTCACAGGTCCACAACAGCAGGATCCTAGTGCCCTGTGTCTGATCAAAAATGGCTCTGTAGTAAAAGTGATGGGATTATGGAAGCTGTAATTATGCTTTGAAGAGAAGGACAACACAGCTGTGTGCAGACTACATGATTGCTCAAGCTGTTGTCTTGTGTGTAGAAGAAATTCATGGTCAAGGAAGAAAGGAAAGATAAAGGAAGTCCGTGTCATAGTCCAGAGATCTGTGCCACTCTGTATGGCACTGAACTCCTATGGTGAAGCTGAAATAATTGTGGAGTGTGAAAAAAAAAGGGAACTGGCAGAAGTGCTGTCACGAGTGAATGGACACAGTAGCTGGCAGAAAAGGCAGCCAGCCAGGATGTCTGAGGGGTAGAACAACTTTGAGCTCTGCTGTGGCTTTGTGAAGCACCCCTTCCAGCAACCTAAGCTGGGGGATGCAGTCAGCCACAAACCCTAATGCCTATGAGTCAATGCAGGGGGGTGTGGAGTGCAGCTACGGGAAGAGGAGAAGAGCCAGCTGCCAAGAAAAAGATGACTCCAAGTCATTATTTTTCTTGCTTGTGCGGGAGTTCGTGTACAAAGAGGCAACGTCATTGTCATCTTCTTGAATGTCTCATGACTGTATTTATTATTTACAAAAGTGATTCTTTTATACACACCTATTATAAGTGCCCACGTATCATTGGTTAACTACTATTACTAGCCCACCTTACACACAACATAATCGGTTATTAACATAGCAATCATAAAATGCCCCAGTCATTGTTCTCCACCCCTAACCATCTTCAGCTCCTGCATTCCAGACTCAGGAGCTCCTTATCTTGCTACCTCCTTCCTCACATTCCAGCTGCAGCAGTGTCCTTGAACAGCCTGGCTTGCAGCTTGCTCAGGCCCTGCTAGCAAGGCTGGATTGCTCACATGTCCATTAGCAATCAGAACTTCTCCCACATGCCTGTAAAGAGGATCTTGCTTACTGTAGATGGTTTGTGTACATTACTTGATTTTCTGTCCCACTTTCCTTTTCACCCCTAGCTACAGTGACATTTATTGAAATCATCTCATGCAAGTGAGAAAGTCTAATTCAGTGAGTGTCCAGAGCACCTTGGTGTCATTCCATGGTCCTGATCAGGAGGTCATTTCTTACTAGAAATGGCATCTATAGGAACTGCCTATAGCTGACAAAAACTTTTCACCTTGAAAGTTTGTTTGAAGATCACCACTTTATTAGATTTTACAATTGTTTTCCTCTCAGACTAAGGACTGTTCCACGCTTAGACCTTTTCTGATTTCACACTTATTTCAGAGCATCGCTTTACATGACTGTGTAATGGTTAGAGAGGTGTCTAAACTGCTGTTCTGGAAACACCTTTATGTTGCCCAGCGAGTCTTTAATTCATTTCCTCTTACAGTTTTTAAACAGTATCATGACTTTGTGAATTGTCTGTAGCACAGATTGTGTGTTTTAGTGGTTTCCATGCTCGATTATATGCCTCTTCACCTACATTCAGGCTTATCTTTCAGATTACAAAATTAAGAGCATTCTCTGAACTAAAGCTGAAAAGGTTGTGATACACCAGACCACTCGTATTTGCTAGGAGAAGTTCTGGTATGAAAATACTGGTTTAGCAGAGGAAGACTTTGTCCTGAGGAGTAAGAGTAAATGTTTCTGTTATCAATTAGTGTTATCAATTTCATGTTCCTATTTTCCTTTAGGTTTCCCAGCATCTGAACAAAGTAATTATGGCTATTTTCATGGCTGTACAAATCTCCAAATTGTGTTTGCCCCCCCCCATTGTTTGAAATAAAATAATAGAAATCTTCAAACTGTAGCCCATTTTGTAATCTCTGTCTCTGCATTAGACAACCTGAAGTGCCAACAACAGGAAAGGGTTTTCTTTTACCACTAGCTGTAATAATGATTTTAAAAATCTTATTGTTACCAACTTCAGAGAAAGTTAAATTTATCATGTGGTGGTGAGCCATCAGCATGTATTATAATAATTACTTCTCCTTTCCTGTGCTAACAGAGGGAGATCTGTGCAAGATTTGTGATATCCTTGCCTGTTTTTGAGCTGACATTAATATATCCGATTTCATACAATTTCCCGTATAAGTTTGTCCTGTTGAGATAATGAGCAGCCCTGTAGGAGCCACATTCTCTGAGTCACTGCTTTGATGGCAGGGTTCCATGAATGTGTGTCTAGTTTTGTCTGCTGAGATGTCCTTCAGTATGTTATATAGAACAAGGTGTTCACACTCGTGTCACTGTGGAAAGGAATTGGATCTTTTAATGACAATGGAACAATTTTCATGGCTACATTTACTTGGCAAAGCAGGATTGCAATAGTCGATGCACCTCTCATTTTACCCTCAAAGTAAATTAAAAAGCAAAGAGGAAAACAGATTTTGTCTGTAGGTGGCAAAGAGCCATGAAGAAATTGTTAATTTTTCAGGCAGCATGATTTCCTAAAAAACCCCAAATTAACAGTGCATGTAAAATTTATCTTTCTTTTTTCTTTGCTAATGTCTCTTATAAAAATGTCTTTGAAACTAATTTACCGAAGTAAGAAGTCTTCAAAAATCTGTTTTGCATAACAAGTATATTACAGTTTCTGAATGCAAGCTATGCTTCCTTTGGTCCAGACATTTGAAACCTCTAATTCATACCCTTATGGCATATGAATGGGCTGCAACTGCTAAACCAATTTGTTTGTTTTCTGAAAGAAAACTGAATGCAATGTACTGAAAGAAGGATCCATAACACACGTTTTACAATTGGAATGCTGTCAAGGTCTTTAACATCTTATTTTAGCCAGTGGAAGAGTTCCAGCAGCTCAAGTCATGACACTACCACTTACTGGAATTAACCACCTATGGAGAAAAGTGCCCTTGTGCAGAATGTGTCCAGTATCGAAATGGGTGTATGAAGCTCTCTGGATCTTTTGAATTTTATATGTTTTCTTTTCTTTCTTCCCCCTACTCTCTCCGTATGTGCCAAGACACATCACTAGCCACCAAAAGATACTATTTTCCTTTTACAAACTTTATGGTACCACTCCTCAAGCAGCTTCTTCAGTGGCAGACAGTTGTACCCCCTAAAAACAATGGAAGCAGTTTGTCCCAAAGAAAATATTTAAGGTGTCCTAGTACACCATTTTCTTCACTTTGCTATCCTTTTATATCAGAATTTTATATCTTGCTGGTGTGTTAGATCACTCAGAGTAAAAGTCTTCTCAAGATTTAAATATACAATTATGTTACTAACACAGATTTACAGTAATGGAGCAATGTGGAAAAGAGATAAAGAAACAAAGTGCGTTATTAAATTATATTTGTCAAGAAATATCCTCCAAGGTCACTTTAGCATCTCAGGCAGCTTTTAGCTCCCATTCTCTTGCACTGATTTTGGAATTTCTATTCACATGAAATTAATTGTGATTGTCCAAGATGGCTGTTTGGTTCTTTCCAGCCCACTCTTGAGCACTGAGAAGGAAAGCTAAGATGCAGATAAAAAGCAAGAGCACCTTAGTTTTGCCCTTTATTTTTCTTGTTTAAGAAGGAACATTTAGTTCGGTCTGTTGATTAGATTCCTGAAAGTGATTCTGTGAGGGGATGAGATATGACTTCCATAAACCTATATCTGCATAGCCCAACGAGGTGTTACATTAATATTTATACCATAATCAGAATGCTCCCAATTTCCCAATGCTTCTCAACACATTGGTAATGCCTTATACATTCTGTTATCAGAAGTCTAATTTCTAGATTCAGAACATATTTTGGCTGGTAAATGCCATACGTATGACAGCAGCACTGGGGAAATGAGAAGTGGAATGTGTTGTTTGTGAAACTCTGCCACATCATATATGGTTTTGGTTCTAGTTTGTTTGGGTTTTTTTTTCCTGAGGAATGTCACAAATGCTGCAATGCCAGTATTTCTTGGTCCCATGAAAAGTGGTAAGGATAATTCTCACTTAATTTCCAGAGTTTCAGCAGCCTTGGAAATTAGGATGAGGCAGATAGCTGAAGGAGGTAACTGCATTAGTCATCACAGCTAAATGTGCTGTCAAATATGCATCATCAGTGTCCAATATTACTATAGAATTTACACAATTCTGTCACAGCAAGTGGAATAAATTCTGAACATCTCTGGACAGGAAGTTCCAATGAAATAACGCAAAGATTATGTTTCTAAAACATAAATATAGATGCCTTTCAGGGTGACATTAAAACTTTCTCTTCTCTGTCTTTTGCCTCCCACTTTCCTGAGAGAGGATGTAGTTGGGAGTGCTTTGTTCACACAGAGGAGTGACTCACTAATGCACTCGATAATTAATTAGATTATTGAAGTCTATGCTGTAAGTTATGCCCCTCTGGTTGCTCTAACTGGAAACTTACATGCACAGCTTTTATACAACTGTTTCTGTAATGCAAGTTGCATAGATGTATGCCTTTAAATCTACCAAGTGCTACCCAGCACGATGGAAATTAAATTAGCTAGAATTACCAAGTACTGAATGGTATTTTTCTTGATAATTTAAAACGATTTCTATCAAAAGTAGGGCAGAAGATTTTAATGATCATGCAGATAACTGCATGATTAACTCTTGGAAGGTTACCTCTTTCAACATCAGGATATAGCATTATTGGGGGGGAAAAATGGAAATAATATTTTCATTTGTCTAAGCTGTGCAAGTGAGCAGATGGTGGTTAAGCAGACTCCATGCCCAGAACATTTCTGTTCAGTGTTTCATGTGTGTGTATATAAATATCAACCGCTCCTGCTGCCCTCCTACAGAGCACTGCAGTGTGCTGTATATGTTCTTTGTGTTTCAGATAGCTCAAGGACACAGGCTCAAAAGTTATGTTCAGTACCTGGGGACGGTACATCAGCCACTCACCAAAGATGCACATCTGAAACAATTGTATTTCAGCTTGTTCAAAAGCAGACAGTTTTGGGGAAATGTTGAACTAGTTGTGTGGGTAGAAATGATGTCTGTTAGGCATACATTGTTTCCTCCATAACATGGCAGTGGGTTACCTTGGGCAGGAAGCAGTTGCTGGTAATTAGTGTCACTTACCTGACCTTTGCTGAAAGGAGTATTCACTGTTCAGCAGTTGCTAATAAGCCTCCACAACAGAGCAGTGTGGGAAGGTCTAAAGTGCCATTAATCCTAAGGTATGATATGAACATGCCTTAAAATACTCGTGTGCTCTTTTCATTGTGTTCATATGGTGGATGCTCTCTCAGCTTTGGACTGTGTTTCTTTTGGCATGTGCCTTGACTTTTCAGTTTAAATATCTGTAACAGCACAAACATACTTATTCCTGTAAGGTCAACTAACCATGATAATTAGTACAAGTCCATAGAAAGGAGACTTAACAATATGCAGACCCGATTGTTCTCTTGCAACAGTGACATTTTAAGATTTACAAAGAATTTAATTGAAAAAATGTTAACATAAACTATGACCCTGTAGTTTACACAATAACAATTTAAAATCATGTAATTCTTTGCTGTGTCTAATGATTGGTCCCTTGGGTAATCTGTCCTTATAGGAATTCCAATTGGAAATTCCTCCTTGTTATGACTTTGATCTAACAGCATCACTGGGTTGAGACATATGATGAATAGACTGGTTGGTGATTAGTGTGAAATCACTGTACAGTTTCTCTTCAAAGGGAGTGCACACTCATAGCTGATTGCAAGGCAGTGTTTTTGTTAGCGAGAATTTCACTGGTGGAGGAGAAGTCTCGAGTGAACATAACAAAACATTTTCAAAATTTCCAGTGCATGGGAAATCAGCTTTTGTAGTCATGCGTCTTCCAGAAATTCAAGTATGCTTCCCCTGGAATCTTGTCTGGGATTTCATTACACGTTCTTAACCCAGATGCTTCAAATGCTTTGGAAACGATGAACTATTATTGTTGTCAGAAGAAATTAATCATATTTCCTTTCAGAAATGTCAGAGGGAGGAGGAATGTTTAGCAGATCTCTAGGGAGCCTTTCGGTGTTCTCTCTACTGTAGTCTGAAACCATAGACAGATATGTTTAGGTTCTTCTAATGGTAGTCAAACTAGAAAATTACTCCAGCACTGTTCATTTAACATTTGCTGATATATATTACCTGGACTATGTCCCCAGAATGTTCCTTAGTTAAATTAACTCCATCTTGTTATGCTTCACAATGATCTAAAAGCTATCTATAACATGGCATTCATAAATGGGGGATTCCAAATCTATAACATAGTTCATGCATGCACCATGAGGAAATTTGAAATCTGAGATAGAGAGACAGGGTCTATTCTACATAAGAAGAGATGAAAGTGTCATCTCACACTTTGAAAATCTTGGCCTTTTATTTCTGCCCTTTCGGAAAGATTCCTTGAAGTCTGAAGGTGTCTGTAAGTACAGCCACTTCCTCTAGCTGGGATTCCTGTTAGCTCCAGAGCATGTAATAGGTCATTATTCCTTATGCACTTACTTTTAGTTATATGAAAAGGGCCCCAAGGACTACTGTTTTGCTGGAATTCAGAAGTATAACGCTGTTTTTAGGATGGGCTCTATGTTTGTTAAACTGCCGCCCTTGTAGAAACAGAGATATATTAATGTCCCTGTATAGCAGCTTAAGAAATTTTCTTTGTATGGGTAATCCTTCTGGGTTTGGGGAATATGTGGTTTTCCTAAAACATTAATTTCAAAAGCTCTTCAGCCTATTATAGCTAAATAGCATTTTAATGAAGCATGTTTGTTACACTTACCGACAGCAAAAGTATTGATCATGTAACAAGAAGAATAAGCAAGTTAATTTCATAGTGAGTACTGCATCATGTTGTTTCAGACTGCATTGGACCACCTCTACTGCACTAAGAGCTCACATTTGTACTAGACATTTAGGTATTATGCCTGAATATAAAGATTTATTCTTCTTTTTCCAAATGAAAAAAAATGAAATATTCTTAAAGACATTTATTTGTATTGGTAGGCAATGCTGAAATTTCCGTTTTAACTTTGGAGTCTTTATTTTATTTGAACAGAGAACAGCAGGGACAACTGCGGGTATAGGCAGTCTGTACCTGGATCCTATGGATGCAGATGTTCAGGGTAGCACAACGGTCCCAATAAAGAGCAGCCAAGCTCTGCTCTTTGCTCTGCCAAGGCCTTTCTCCCAGGGAGAGGAAGACCATGTGTTTGAGCTGTTCATACCATGTGAACACCTGATTTCTACCTTCTGACAGCAAACTCTCTCAGCCTGAGCAATTTATACTTTTATACTGTAAGTATATATGTGTCATATTGTATGTGTACGTGTTTTATACTCCCTCTCTGAGTGAGTATGCACCAGTGGCAGTAGCAATCCTGACTCTTCTGACTCAGTTCTATCTCTGCCCCTTCTCTTCACGGGAGCAGCTGAGCCCAGGCAGCAGTGCAGGAGATGTAAACGACTTGTTTGCTGCTTGAGGGGTAAGGAGTGTGGGCAAGGAGAGGCAAAATCTCCTGAAACTAGAGACTGGAGGGTTGGGATCCAGTGATGGATGAAGCAGGCCTCCTAATTCTGTTCCTAGTCGTCCAAAACCCCACTGAATCTTCTCAGCTGGTCTTGACAGTGGATCTCCCTGCACCTCCCTCTTCACTCCATGTTCTTCTTCATGCACCTCCGCTTTCTGCAACCTCCATGTTCTTTTGTATACAGATTCTACTACTGCTGCAAAGTTTTCCTGTATGTGGAGAAGCCTTGAGTCAACCTCAGTAACGAACCCCTCCAAATTTTCCAATCTATCAAGCAGATCACATCAAGCTGTATGCTTGCTTCAAAAATGTGAGAAACTCCAAACGGCCCAGCCCTGCTTTCTGTGGCCACCGCAGCTGTGCCTCTGCCTCCACCCCCACAGAGCAGCAGGACTGCCATCTGCAGCTCCATCCCATGGCTGAGAGGCTGAAGAGGAAAGGCTGGAAGATTTGCTCCCTTCCTCAGCAGCACTGTTCTTCCCCCTCGTGAGCAGACTGCTGAAGGAAATGGGAGTTGGCTCATGTGTGAGGTCACTGAGAGACTATGGACTCTTGAAGGCAGAATTCCATCTTCAAACACAGTTCGCCAAACCCTGTCTGACCCCATTGTGCAAATGGCTAAATATTTCTATGGTAACTGGTAGTGCTGTGAAATAACTTTTTAAGGTAGTGAAAGATTCATGTTACCACCCACCAGTACAGGCATTAAAGGCTTCCTTAGCTTACAAACAAGCATACGCAGCCAATCTGTAATCAATAGTGATAATATTGCTTTTGACATTCTATCATAATTTTAGTCTGCAAAAATGATTTAACTGTTAGCTTTGTCAGCAATTTATATTTCACTTTCTACTTCTGATGTTTCTTTCCACACACCAAAACAGACAGAGCTACCACTGCTAAGTTTAGACTTCTCTGCCTGTTCTTACTGTGAAAACTCTCAGGGCCAGCTATTTTCTATTTGTACTCCTACAAGCTGTTTCTATTTCCCACCCTGAGATCACTAGTTTAAAGATAGCTTTGATGTAATTATACCATCTGAGATCAACCTTCATATTCATCTGTTATGAAGCCATCAGTATTCCCTTCCTAGCTGTCAGTTATGTTGCTTGTCAGCCTGTCATTCCAATTTTCTCTTGCTTTTTTTGCACATTCATACGACTGAGTTCTCCATCCATAAGCTAATCAATATCTAACAGCACTTCTGTTTCCCCTTAATTCATCTTTTTATATGCTGCCACAGCTATGCTTGATGACGACTGGGTAACTTTTTAGCTCAGACAGCATTTCTTGGGCTAATCATTATTATTTTGCCTACTTTGCCTTCCTGTTCTCTTTTTTACATTATGTGGTAAAATGCAATTTTACAGAGTTGGAGCTTATCATTTTCCTTGCATCTTTCTAATAGTCCTTTCTTTTTTAGATAGAACAGTATGTTTTAATTCCAGTTTGGCACATTCTATTGACTTCTTAGCAAAACAAATAATAACAGGTTCTAAGTGGAACTCTGATTGCAGCAGCAACAAAGCAGGGTGACATGTAAAGAAAGGTTTGACCTTCTGCTTTCTTTAGGTCCCTGTAAGAGTTTTACTCTCAGTTTACTCACATGGGGACTTTACCCTCATTTTTGCTCATGAAATCAAATTTTGCTACTAATTTCATGTCATAATCTGCCAGTCATGCCTAGTAAGTGATCCTCTTAGTTTGACTTAACCTTCATAACAGTAGTTGCTGATATTCTTTTTCCGTAACAGGAGTTCATCCCACATCTTTCACACACTGCTGTGATTATGTGTGCTTTCCTCTGAAACATCTACCTCTAGATTTCCAGTTTGTATGACACCATATGTTACACACACAAGACCACTTGCTAACATTTTCAAACTCTTTCTAATAATTCAGTTTCAGATTCTCAAACCTAAGCAAGCCTTTAAATGACCAGACCTTTTTTTCCCTGAATCTAGTCGCTCACTTTGTATTTCTACAGTGCCTTAATCCAGAAATCTCAGAATAATAGGTATTATTTTACGACCTATGGAATATGATGAATTGTTGTGAATCCAGATTTTAATTTTCACGGGGTCAGGCAGGTATTCCTTGACAACAGTAGCATTTGAGAAGGTTGTCAGGAAAGGAGCCTTTAGCTGTGCTGTAAGCTGCTCACTGTTAGCAGAACAGCCTCTAGTGCAGACAGCACTGAGGCATGTGACAGTGGTAGCTGTATAACTCAGGCTTCCTCACCCTCTATCCCACACCAGTACAAACATCCTTAATGTATACAGCTCATTACTTTTTTTTTTTAGCAGGCCTTTGTATTTCCTAAAATCTCCCTCTACAGGCAAAAGTAGCTTTTCCTTGAAGAAGGTAGTCGAAAGGGAGAAAAGGAAAGTACTAATGGTATTTTCCTTAAATCCACAGCACTGCCAGTTATAGCCATTTTGAATCAGAATATCTCTACCGATGCTAATACACTTACACTGGACTTCCAGCAGAAGTAAATCAAGTTATGTGGGTTTATATAGTCAATTTGGGAACAAAATTGGCCTACTGTGTCAAATGTGAAAAACTAACCTTATTATAGATGCTTTTATTCCTTCTCCTATGCTGTGGTTCAGTTTAATCTCAACATAATACCAAATCCAAATGTTAAAAAGTACATATTAGGCTTGCCATAATTCACTGTGGTCTTCCTCTGCATGCGATTAAGCAAATAGTCTGCTTAAAATACAATTGTCTTTTCCACCTCATGCACACCATCGCCACGGGCGGAATGTTTTTCCTTACTATTCAGCTCCAGCTGCAAGAGGAAGTCTCTGAGGTTGGCTAACAGTCGAATCCTAATTCATGGCCCAGTAACTGGAAGCTGCAGATTTCCTGTGGTTTCCGTGACTTCCAGCATGTTTCCCGTTATCTTGCTGCATGGCACAGAGTGTTCTGGTTACCATCAGCAGGAGATGCTTATGACCCCCTGACCGTGGCCACGGTGGCTGCTCACCACTGCTGTGCATTGTGGATCATCCTATTGTGCACCAGCTTTACTACCCTTTGGATACCCTGGAGATGCAGCAGGGAGCCACAGCAGATTTCAGCACTCAGTGCATTGCTTTCTGGGTTTGTTACACCATTCAAAGGGGAATGTCTCGCTAGGAGGTAATATTGAATTTGCTATAAATTTCACCTAGATTAAGATAAAAAGAAGTAGAAGTATTTACTCATGAGATTAAAAGCAGGCAACAGCATGAGAAAGGATTATATTAGAGCTAAGTGAGGAAGTAAGAGAAAAGCATTTAAACCACACGCTATTCATACTATTTCCATCTGATTTACCATATTACCTAAGACTTCTGTGGTCACAGATGTCTTGTGATCATGTGACATCATTGGAAAATCCCTCTTTTGATTTAGCATGTTAGCTTTTATAGCCAATTTTTTGTAACATTTGAAATCTTCCTGAAGATGTGCAAAGAGATTTGATCAAATTGGATTTTATTTTACTTTTAATCCAAGAGATAGCCTGGCCATCTAAAAGAATTGAAATAAGCATTGTTTCATTTCCCAGAAGATGCAAATTCCTCTTCATCATACCTGATGCCTTCCACTGCGCTTGACTGGCTATTTCATGGCTACTTGCCTTAACAAAGGGTTTGTCTTGTCCTCTCATCCCTTTGCTAATTCTCGTGT
>NW_008671835.1:0-3732 GCF_000695815.1 Acanthisitta chloris | reverse complement strand
TGTCAGTCTTTCTAATGACAAAAAACCACTTGGTACAAATGTCAACAGGAGGTAAATGTATTTGTCTCATTCCTGGGTACTGACTGAAATCAGACACAATGGTAAATTAACATTCTGAGATGACAATCCCCCACGTTTCCTGGGGTTTTTTTTAGGTAAGTGAAGATTTTGGACCCAGTTTCTAAATAAATCTAAACTAACCTACCTGCTTTGAATCTAGAGAATGAGGGCAGGGATAGGTTGCTTTTAAATGAACAAATAATTGTGGACGTGTATATGTATTAAAAAATGATAGTTGCGGATTTTTTTGGCTTACTGAGCAAATTTAAATGTAAGAAAAAATCTAGTCTTGATTTGAAGTGTGCAATTTTTATGTCTTGTCAAAGAAAACAAATATTTTAGGTCAAAAAACTCAATTTTGCCCTGCTTCAACTATAATGATATTACTGACTGAAGAAGTAAACTAAATTTAAGCAGGTGAAAAATATTAATTTACTGAAAGGAACATGCTCTAAGTCTTGACAAAATCATTACATTACTCAAAATGCAAAAGAATTGGGTTTTGACAGCTGGATTGCTGACTGGAAACAACTCTTCTGAAGAAAAAAAAGAAGAAACAAATTTTTTAATAAATATAACCAGTGGTTTACAGTAAAAGACATTTCCCAAAAACAGCTAACAAAATCAGCTATTCAGATACTCTGCCACAAAGTAAAGAACTTGTCACACAGCTCCAATGTTTTCATTAGGCACTGTCTCTCCAGCTGTTTGAATGAAGCAATAAATGACATTTCAAAGTACAAATGTCTCTAATTAGGATGAAAAATTTAAAAAATAGTTCTCCTTAGCCATCTAAATAAGTTCATTTATATTACTTGTTGGGTTTGTCCTTGTTTTTTTTAATTCTTACATATGTGAATAGCATGAGAAACTTAATACCTCTGTAATTACAGCACTGGAACTGTCAGGAGCAATCACGTCTTCTTGCTTCTCCTATTGTATTACTTAAATTTTTGCTAGTATTTAGAAAATATTGAAATGTCAATGTCCACAGTGATTGCATGTGATTGCAGGGGAGGGAAAAAGGGTACTTGTACCCTGTACCATGGCCCTGCAGTCCAGAGTGAGATTTCCTCTAGGAGAGGAGTTGTGCAATACCAGTTCATCTTCAGAAACAAGAAAATGTTAACCCCTTCCTTTCATTAGCCCCTCATTTTCTAAAATGCTTTACAAATTTTCTGTCACATACAAACTCCAGAACAAATCCTCCACTAATAGAAACAGCTAAAACTTGGATGTCTTAATTTTCTTGACAACAGCTTGCAAATTTGCAGGAGTTTGCGTACAAAGAGGCAACGTCATTATCATCTTCTTGAATGTCTCATGACTGTATTTATTATTTACAAAAGTGATTCTTTTATACACACCTATTATAAGCGCCCACGTATCATTGGTTAACTATTATTACTTGCCCACCTTACACACAACATAATCGGTTATTAACATAGCAATCATAAAATGCCCCAGTCATTGTTCTCCACCCCTAACCATCTTCAGCTCCTGCATTCCAGACTCAGGAGCTCCTTATCTTGCTACCTCCTTCCTCACATTCCAGCTGCAGCAGTGTCCTTGAACAGCTTGGCTTGCAGCTTGCTCAGGCCCTGCTAGCAAGGCTGGATTGCTCACATGTCCGTTAGCAATCAGAACTTCTCCCACACAAATTCTTCTCTTCAGCTCCAGCTGTTGTTCCCCACTAAGACTTAGCTCTGTAAGATTTAAAAAAAAAATAATTTTAAAACTCTTATTGGCTGACTTGGGTCAGAACGTAAAACCAGCTGGTAATTTTTCTTCTAAATCCTTCCACATTTTCCATTCCCTGTAATTGAAAACATTTTCATTATATTCACTGTACTTCGGCAAGAAAATATTTTTTAACATGTTAACTTTTCCTTACCCAGTATGATTAAAATAATTAAATCCCAGTGTTTTAAAGCCATAGTGTCCCCTCAATTCCATGTTTGTTGCCATTTATCTGAATCTTTTACCATTAATCTATTATAACTCCTTAGCATAGCTGGGGACAAGCATACCTATAAGGCCTACTAATGAAACACACACACATTAGTGCATTAAATGCTTGCCTATTAAGCATGCAGGTTATGCAGAAACAGGAAAGGGATCCCTATGACACAGGATAACAGCGGCTCCGACAGTCCCTGTGGAATGTAGTTTACGGTTTGCAAGAAGAAATGTACTAAATATCAAACTGCCAGGTTTATTCCACAAGCAGTTAGCAGTTTCTTCATAATTCTGTGAAGTATTTTGGACATCCCTGAACAAATTCTATTCACTGGGTGGACAGAATTTGACTCCTTGTTGCCGTAACCAAATGTGAAAATTTTCAATGAGGCGGTGACACACAAAAGTCTTTTAGAAAATGGTAAAACTAAGTTCTTGTTAAAGCTGCACATACCAAAAATGTCCTAGAAAAGGTCTGAATCACACCTGAATCAAGAGAATTTGTATACATCTGATTTCAGGGAACTTTCTATTTGATCCTTTTCCTTTTCCACTTAATGTGTGATCAGAACACTGGATCATACCTACAAGGTAGTGAAGGTGTCCTAATGACTGCAGCAGCATTTTGGAACTGAAATATAAGCCAGTTAAATACAAATGTGTTTGCTGTTATTTATTACCACCACCATAATTTCATTTTCCCCCCTTAAACCTACTAACTGCACTACTGCTATTTGGATTGCAGTGGATTAATTATTTTCTCTTTGTTAGTATTTATCAGCTCTTGTACTTATCTTCAGAATAGCTAGTAAATAACATGGCCTACAGATGGAACATTCCTTACAAACAAGACACTGGACCAGTTGTGTGCTCAGTGATACAACAAGTGAATCCACCAAGAGCTGCATCATCCAGTCTTTGAGATGAAACCGCAGGATACAAACTGGAACAAAGTCCTTCTGCTGGTGTGGGGCTCCTGGAAGGTCAGTGGTAAGAGTACTGAGCCCTCAAGAGTCTCCGCTGCTTTTGGTTAATTTACTTTGCATAGCACTCTGACTACAGCCTTGTCGTTACTGGTCTATAGCTCCTGAACTCAGTCACTCATGATGTGCTTTCTACCACGTGGAAGTCTCTGTTCTGCTTCCTCTACTTCACAGTCTGTGATCTTATCCAACACCCACCTTGTCTCATTTAGAATCATAGAAAAGCTTGGGTTGGAAGGGACCTTAAAGATCAGCTAGTTCCAACCCCCCTGCTATGGCCAGGGACACCTCTCACTAGCCCAGGTTGCTCAGGGCCCTATGCAACCTGGCCTTGAACACTCCCAGGGATGGGGCACCCACAGCTCCTCTGGGCAACCTGTTCCAGTCCCTCATCTCCCTCATCACCCTCACAGAAAAGAATTTTTTTCCTAATATCTAACCTAAATCTACTGTCTTTCAGTTTGAACCCACTGCTCCTTGTCCTCTCACTCCACACCCTTGTAAATAGTCTCTCTTGCAGCTCTCTTGTGGGCTCCTTTCAGGTACTGGAAGGCTGCAATTAAGTCACCCCGAAGCTTTCCCTTCTCCAGGATGAACAATCCAAATTCTCTTAACCTTTTTCCTTCCAGCCAGTCTGTCTGTGGATTGCTTCCTTGCCTGTATCCTACTAAGAAACCTCCAAAACTTATCCCTTACACACCTCTCCTCGAGTAGCAGGTCTCACGTTCCT
>NW_008671834.1:678-3947 GCF_000695815.1 Acanthisitta chloris | reverse complement strand
ATATTTATACCTTGGAAATTCCTTCTGGTAGTTAGCAGTTACCTTAGAGCAGCTCTTTAAAAATTTTCACAGGCTGATCCGTGGTGTTCTTTGTGGTGTTCTTGGTAGGGAGCAGGAGTGGAGTGAAGACGTTGTTCGTTTTGTCACTACCATTTTTCCCAAGTTGAAGCCTCTAGAACCTGCCAGGAGGAAACAAACCTGAGGGGATGAGACACACGTCGCTGGTCAGAAATGGGAGGAGATGAAGTCGAGGCTTTTCCTTCACTAGTTGTTAAAAAGAAGAAAGAGATATCTTAGGTTTTTATTGACAGAGAGGAGCGAGTTTTTGAAAACACTAAGGGCAGTGGATCCTTTCATTGGGCTCAAAGTGTCCCATGAGATGCCCAAGCTGCAAAGTTGCCACTGAAATTGCCTCACAGCTGCCCCTGACTCCTGTGGCCTCGCTCAGGTGAGGCCTGGCAGGTGTTTTGAGAACCAGGTGTGCAAAAAATCCCAGGAGTTTTTTTTAGCCGCATCCGCCACCGAATCACGGGCGACGTCCGCGTCGTCGTGGAGGATCCAGTTCCTTGGTCACCTCTCGCCGTTTCCTCCTCAGGGCAAGATGGCAAACCTGTTCCCGTACCTGTCGGTCGTTCCGAGCCCTCTGCCATCGGGTGACCCTATCAACTGGCAATGACTCTGTACAGAGAACCTGGGGCAGGGGCACAGGGATTGGGCTCTGCGACAGACACCACGTCTTGGCCTCCTCCCCTGCCTGGCAGCGCGGGGAGAACCGTTTTGAACCCGATTCCTTGCAGAATTGGTTTGTTCCTCTCGCGTGGAGCTGCCACCGAGGGGTGGAATTCTTGCCCCTGTGCAGGACCAGCAGCAGCCAACGGTGGGGCAGGAGGTGTTGTTGTTGTTGGGTTCAGCTTGCCCAGGGGCAAGTTTGGATTTTCCTTCCCGTCGCTGCCTCTCCTTGAAGGCACTTCCTGAGGACCTGTCTCTGTGGGTGGACATGAGGGAGTGGGAATTCCATCCCTCCTCACATCCTGAGGACCTCTCTCTTTGGATGGACATGATGAGGGATGGAATTCCCAGTCCCTCCTCACATCCTGAGGACCTTTCCTTCTGGATGGACATGAGGAGGGAGTGGGAATTCCATCGCTCCTCACATCCTGAGGACCTGTCTCTTTGGATGGACATGAAGGAGTGGGAATTCCATCCCTCCTCACATCCTGAGGACCTCTCTCTTTGGATGGACATGAGGGAGTGGGAATTCCATCCCTCCTCACGTCCTGAGGACCTCTCTCTTTGGATGGACATGAGGAGAGAGTGGGAATTCCATCTCTCCTCATGTCCTGAGGACCTCTCTCCTTGGATGGGAGTGAGGAGGGAGTGGGAATTCCATCCCTCCTCACGTCCTGAGGACCTCTCTCTTTGGATGGACATGAGGAGAGAGTGGGAATTCCATCTCTCCTCATGTCCTGAGGACCTCTCTCCTTGGATGGGAGTGAGGAGGGAGTGGGAATTCCATCTCCCTCCCGGCGTGTGCCTAGTGGAACAGGCACAGGAGGTTGTAGTGCTCCAGCTGAAGGACTTCAAGCACGATCAGCACAGCTGGAGAGCTGGAGAGGAGCAGAAATCCCGGGAGAGATTTTTCCCAGGAATTTTTCTGCCACGTTTCTTGGCGTGTTTCGGGGAATCTGCGCAGGGCTACGACGCACAGTGTCGAGGTGTCGCTTCCCTGGACTTCCAGGGAGGAAATTTGGGATCCTTGCCCTGTCTGAGGTGTGACATGGCCATGTCATCCCTCTCTCTGTTCTCATTATGGTGTTGCCTTCTTCGGGCTAACGAGATCACTTCTTCTTCCCTCCCCCGTGGCAAGTTCTTGATGTTGGAAATAAGTGTTCGCTTTCCTCGAGGCCTTTAAAACCTTCTCTCTCGTCTTCCCTTACCAGTCTAGTTTGACCAAAAAATAAAAATAAACCAATCTACTCCACCTTTCTCGAGGAGCACTTCGAGTGGAGGATTCTGACTGCACCCTCAGAGAAGCTTTTTAACCAGTTGTGCTTCATCCACAGCGGAAAACGTGATCGGGGGAGAGAAATTCAAAGCCTGAGTGCACAAATTGTGGCCAGACTCCCCTTTTGTTGGTCAGCTCGAGGTGCCTGAGCTCCTGGGAGGTGTGTGATGAATAACTTGCACAGACTCTTGGAGTCTGTGAGGCTTTGCAAGGGGCTTGTCCTGGTGGGTGACCGCGGGGAACCTCCTGCACCAGTTTTTGGGTGGTTGTCCCTTCTGACTGTGCCAAACTTGAGTGGAAGAGCAGATCAGTTCTTGCCCTTGGTGTTCTCTCCTGCACAGCAGTTCTCAGCCAGGCACCAGAGATGTTTTGCAGTGCACAGATGGCCCAAAAACGTTCAGAAAGGGACAGCAGAGTCATCTCAGATGAGTTTTGTCCGGGCCAGGAACGCGCAGGGAGAGATCCGAAGGCCGTGTGAGGTGGTAGAACGCTGAGGAGGAATTCACCTTGCCCAGAAGATTCAGTCACTGCTCTGAGAGGGCAGAAAGGAGAGAGAGTTCTTAAGGTTTTCTTCTCTCAGTTTTTAAGATGCTTCTGACTTATCTCCTGTGCTCAAGAGGCAGCACAGAGTGGGATGGAGACCCTCCAGCAGCAGCAGCAGCAGCAGCAGCTCAGATCTCTGACTTTTCTGCTTTCCTGTCCTTTGTTTCCTGTCCTGGAACATTCTCCAGCCCTTGCTGGTTGGTTCTCCCCCACGTGTCTCCTCCAGGGAGCAAAGCCAGTGGAAGGTGTTTCTCCACCATCATATCAGATCTCCTTTGGGGGTGTCAGGAGGGTTTGAGGGTCAGGAGAAGAGCCACAGCCACGTGAGAGCCGTGACGATCCCCACGAGCGCCGTCAGGGACGTCTGAGCCGTCGTCTCCGGGCGCTGGTGTCTCCATCCCTGCTCACGCCACGAGAGTCCGCGCAGCTTTCGGCCTCCCGCTCCCCTCCCTGTGTGTGTCACCCCCAGGAGGGAGCACCACGTGCTGGGACACTGGGCAGCTCCAGCCCTGGTTCCATCAGACTGGGATGATGAGCCCCAGAAGGTCTAGGTGGCCTTGTCCCTGTGGCTGAGGGCGTGGAAAGCGAGGAGGACGTTCCAGGTGGACACTAGTGGAGGTGTGGAGAGGAAACCTCCTGTCTGGGAGGGCTTGGAAGTGGTTGATCCTAGCAGGAATCTCTTGGGAGGAGCTCTGAGTGTTCATTCTCTCTGTCTGGGATG
>NW_008671834.1:0-523 GCF_000695815.1 Acanthisitta chloris | reverse complement strand
GGCTGAGCCTCTGGGCCCTCCCTCGCGCGGTCCCAGTCCAGACGTCGTCCGTCTGCTCTGGGCGGGAGGAACTGTCTCCTCAGGGTGTTTATGGGGATCAACCAGTCCCCTCAGCTGAAGGCACCAGGTGGGTCTTCATCTGAGGGGGATTCAGTCTTTTCCTGAGAGACCTTTCCTCCCTCCATGCTGCTCTTGGGACCAGTTGGAGCTGAACATCTTCTCTGCAGGATGTGACATCTTCTCTGGAGGGTGTGAGATTTCTCCAAGGTGTGACATTTTCTCTGCAGGGTGTGAGATCTGTGGAGGGTGTGAGATCTGTGGAGGGTGTGAGATCTCTCCAAGGTGTGACATCTTGCTTGCAGGGTGTGAGATCTCTCCAAGGTGTGAGATCTCTCCAGGGTTTGAGATCTCCTGCCCTGCAGGGTGTGAGATCTCTCCAAGGTGTGAGATGATCTCTGCAGGGTGTGAGATCTTCTCTGCAAGGTCTGAGATCTCTTCCAAGGTGTGAGATCTCTCCAGGGTG
>NW_008671833.1:0-10271 GCF_000695815.1 Acanthisitta chloris | reverse complement strand
CTCCTCCAGCCTTTATGATTCTATGATATCTAACACCACCTGCTGTGGTATGGACATAATGTGACCAGACAAGTGGGATCATTCTTTATATTTATAACATATATTTATAACATTTCCTGTATCTCTCCTGCACCTCACAAACATTAAGGAGGGGCTACAATAATATTTTATGCCTTCCTTTAAGGAATCTTCACATTTAACTAGCAGGCAGAGTGTTAGGAAGCAAATCGAACTCACTTGTGGGAAGATGAGTATTTCCAGCATCATGGGGGAGAGGCTGATCTTGGTTATTATGGAAAAGCAGCTGCACTGAGTGCTGGGGTAAGTGAAATAAAGATGCTTTTCATGACTGCTTTAAGCTGTGTACAGTGCTGCTTCTCTTGTAAGCAATGACATGCATGGCTGCTTCTTGGCCAGCACTGGGGATTGAAGTGTGTATTTCCAAAATTAGCAGCTCAGGTCTTCACACCCTGATTTAAAGAAGCCTAGCTCTGCCCAGGGAGCTCAGAGGAAGGTATACAATCCATACCAGGATGCTGATTGCACGAGAGGCAGAAATGAGGGGGTGCAAAGGTGGGAGTCTGGCTGCAAATAACTCTTTGCCTCCCTCCTTTGGGATGTTACTGGGAAGAGGGAATGGAGAATAGATGAACAGTGATGCCATGGTGGCTAAGTGGCAGTGCTTGTTGGCTAGAAGTGTTTTTCTATCATGCAGAACAAGCAGGGCTGGTACAGAAAAACAAATGAGTCACGGTCTGAAAGGAAAGGCAAAGCTCTGGGAAGTTCCTGTCAGTAACTTATTTTGCAGATAAAACTAAATTCTTGACCCAGAAATAAGGTTTGGTTCCTCTTGGAGATAGAGACCTGACTTGACATACAGGAATTGAAAGATTAAAAGGTATGTGACAGCACAATCAAAGAGTTCTCAGTGCCAATGTTAACATGGTCAATGCTGGGGTCACAGCAGGGAGAAAAAAGCCTCACAGAAATTAAATCACCATCCCTGGAAGTGTTTAAGAGGCATCTGGATCTGGACAATATGTTTAGGGGTTTTGGGTTACAGCAGTGACAGGTTAATGGTTGGACTTGCTGGTCTTAGAGGTCTCTTCCAACCTGGATGATTCTCTGATTCTAAGCATGGCTCTTTGCTGACTTAGCTGGGCTCAGTGTAATTTAATCAGTCTCCTCCAACCTTGATGATTCTAAATAAGCAGGACACACCATTCATGTGCTGCAATGGCATTTGTGCCTTTCTTTAAGATATCTTCATTAAGAAAGTATATCACAATGGCTGTTTTCTGGCCCTGTATGGCCTGGATTCTTTTGTGCTCTTAAGCAAGCAGTGTGAGCATTTTTGCCATGCCAAGCCCATGATATCTGTCATCTTTCCCCTTGATTTATCCCTTTGAGGCTCCACTGTACATTGTCTGCTTGCCATAAATTGCAAACATGAAAAATGATACAGCTGCAAAAACTATTTTTGAAAAGCCATCAGAGCAAACAGCTCTGTGTGGGCTCAGTTACCTGCAGCCTCCCTTCAGGAAAAACACTGCAGAGTATTTTCTACAGAGGTTTTGCAATAGATAACATTTCCAGGGGTCTGAGAGCACAGGAGGGGAAAAAAAAATGTGTAAAATTAGAAGTCTGAAGAATTGCTTCAGCCCTGAGAATGTTATTTAATATGTCTGGGGTCATTAAGGGTAGGGATTTAACGGAACAATAACATTAAACATATTAGAAGCATAGCAGAGCTCAAATTTCTTTCAGCTTTTGGGATTGTTTCTTTTCACTGTATGTGATGTCTGTGCCAGTCGAATTCCAGGGGTCACAATAGGTTCCTGTTCAAAATAGCTTGGAGAAAAAGTAATTACTGTGAATCTGATGTATTGATACATAATTTATTCCTCCTTATTCATGAGTTTCCTTGTTATCATTATAAGAATCATGAATGCTAGTAACTTTGTCCTCAAAACTCTCCCAGGAAGCTGGAAAATATTAGTCCCATTTTTCAGCAAAAGCTGCAAAACATGGAGCTATTAAGGATTCAGCTCTGCCCTAAGCAAAGCACTTGAGCCTCATTAAGCACATGCTTAACTTTGGGCACACATATAACCAGTGAACTATGTGTGTCCTTGACAGTCAAGCATAGACTTAATACTTCCTCGGAGCTGTTTTGTGCTCAGCACTTTGCAAGAACAAGCCAGTGATCAGCACCAGATCCCTGCAGCAGCTCTGGCTGCTCACCCCAGCCACTTCCAGACTCAGAGTTGTTTTTTCTTCTTCTTTTCCACCCAGGACAACAACTACTTTAAGAAAAAAATTGTCATTCTACCAGAAGTACAAGTCAGTTTGTCCATTGGCTTTGGTAGATCTAAGAGAATAATAGGTTGGAATGGAGCTTAGAGATCATCCAGTGCCAACCCCCTGCCCTGGGCAGGGACACCTCCCACCAGAGCAGGTTTCTCAAGGCTTTAGCCAACCTGGCTGTGAACACTGCCAGGGTTGGGGCAGGCACAGCCTCCCTGGGCAACCTGGGACAGTGTCTCACCACCCTCACAGGAAAAAACTTCTTCCTGATCCCTATTCTAAATTTCCCTCTTTCAATCTGTACCCATTACTCCTTGTCCTGTCACTGCAGCTCCTAGCCAAGAGGCCCTCTGCAGCTTCCCTGGAGCCCCTTGAGATCCTTGCAGGTTCCTCTGAGGTCTCCACACACCCTTCTCTTCTCTAGGCTGAAGAGTCCCAACTTTCTCAGCCTGGGGAAGGTGCTCCAGTCCTCTTCTTAACTTCATGGCCTCCTCTGGACTTGCTCCAGCAGCTCCATGCCCTTCAAATAGCACAATTATTCTATGAAATGGGGGGGGGTGTGTGTGTGGAGTGGGACTAGATGTCCTCTAAGGTCATTTCCAACCCCTTACCATACCATGTTTTACAAAGCTATAAAACCCCTTTTACTTTCTTTCTAAACTTTGTCTGTTCTAGGCTGGAAACCCCCACTGCTAATCCACACTTTATATTAAAGGTACCACATGAGTCACAAATTACATTGGAAATTACACATCAGGGCCCTTTAAGCTTGCAACTGTCTGGATAAAGGGTGGGTTAATGCTCCACAGCCCATGGGGAGTCACTGGGTTACTCCTAGGGGAAAAATCAAGCAGTATTAGCATCTCTTCTCTCTTTTCCATCTTCACTGAGGAGGATTTTAACCTCCCAGACTCCACATGGGCCCTGCTGCTGAGCACTGCAAGTACAGTCAGTCCTCTCCTCCTTTAATCCAATTTACAGACACAGCATTTTGGGGCAAAAGTGGAGGTGCAGGTTTGGAGGAGCATCACTCAAAAATGACACTGGATGCAGGAATTTAAAAGGGCTCAGGATCAGCCTAACCTGCTCCTCTTGAATTATAATACACCTATTGAAACCTCTGAAAAATATCCCATTAGAAAAAACTAAAGAGCAGAAGGATGTTAAAGGAAGAGCTCTGCAGCACTACAAGGGAAGGAAGGCTCTGGCTGGCTTGGCTGCTCAGGGCAATTGCTGTTTTATATAAACATCTCCCATCGAGTCAATGTGCTCGGTGAACTCCCACGCTCGAGGTGCAGAGGAATATTCACGCTTGGTGGATCACAGAAATGCATCCACTCAGAGCTGGAGTGATGATAAAGAAGGGAATCTGTGTGTGTGTGTGTGTCTGTCTGTCTGTCTCTGGCAGCCAGCAGGGCCAGCTGTGTCCTGGGGGGCATCAGGCAAGGCATTGCTGGTCAAGGGAGGTGATTGTCCTGCTCTGCTCTGTGCTGGTACAGACTCACCTTGAAAGCTGTGTGCAGTTTGGGGTGCCACAATAAGAAAGATATTAAGTTATTAGCGATCATCCAGAGGAGGCAATGAAGATGGTGAAGGGCCTTGAGGGGAAGTCATGTGAGGAGAGGCTGAGGGCACTTGGTCTGCTCAGCCTGGAGGAGACTCAGGGGAGACCTCATGGCTGTGTACAACTTCCTCATGGGAGGAAGTGCAGGGGCAGATCTGACCTCTGCTCTCTGGCAGCCAGTGACAGGACCCAAGGGAATGGTCTGAAGTTGTGTCGAGGGAGATTTAGGCTGGATATTAGAACATGGTTCTTCCCCCAGAGGTGTTTGGGCACTGAACAACTCCCCAGGGCAGTGGTCACAGCCCCAAGGCTGACAGGGCTCAGACATTCTTGGGGATGTCCTGTGCAGAGCCAGGAATTGGACTAGATGATCCTCAAGGGTCCCTTCCAACTCTGTATATTCCATGATTCTGTGTGTGTGTGCATGGGGAGACAGAGAGGAACACTTTTCTCTGTCCAGGCTGTGCTGAGCTAGAGCTCAGTGCCAAACAGGTGTGTTCCCCTTCCCCACACTCAGACATTAGTTTCAGCTAATTGAAATTGTAAAGTCTACCTATGTTGAGGTCACTTGGTAAGATAGGGGTAGATTTCAATAAAGTATGTGAGGGTTGATAATAAAAGCAGAGCTTAGAAAAAACAACACATGAAAAAATGATGCAAAAGAAGAGGGCAAGAGAAGGGAGGAAAATCCTGCAAAATATGTGCAGTAAAGCTTTAGTGAAATGATATTGTTGCCAGATATTTTTTTATGGAGCTGATTTACGACATGCAGCTGCTTTTCTGTAACAGTGTATGTCTGGTTACCTCTCCTTGAGTTTTTAAACGTCTACAAAATGTGAAGCTTATCTACTGTGTGTACAGTGTGATAGCTATGTGTGTGCATAGCCCACAGGAGTTTGGCTTCAAAGAGAGAAATACGTTTTTCCTAAAGCCAAGGACACTTGTATTTCAGTTTTCCTCCCTTCTGATATGAGCTCTGAGGATAAGTACATGGTTGAGCAAAGTGATAGCATGATTTACTCATTGGACTTCATCAGCCCATTCCTTCAGCACTTACTGTTTTCCTCTGGGTCTGATCCAATCTAACTCAGTGAAAGGTCTCCCACAGGTTCAAGGTGAATTGGATCAGAAAAGACAGAGTCAGTTCATAAACTGGGACCTGACCTGCCCATACTCAGATTTAAAGTCCAATGAAGTCATGGGAAAAGCCTCCTGCTGCCCCCAGAGGACTGCAGATGCAGACTAGAAACAACAGATGTAGACTAGACTGAGTAAATGAGCCATCTGTGACAGCAAACACCCTGTTCTTGTCTATGCCTAGATGAGGAGGACAGAAGACATAATCCTTGGTTTTAGTGTTTAGTCTAAAGACATCCATGATATCTCCCACAGCTCTTGCTAATATCAAGGTGGATATTGCAGGATGAAGCAAGAGCAGGAGCAGAAGAACCTCAAATTAATACTGGAATTCCAACTCTATCCAAAGCACTCTGTGTGTCTGACACTCATGGCTGAGATCTTGGCTAAGAAAGAATACACAAGTCATCTTCTTGTGTTTTATTACAGGTCCCTTGAGCTCCCTCCTTCAGCAACCTCCAGTAGGCTGCTATTAACGAATGCCTGGGTAAATAAAGCTGAGTGAAGATCTTCATTTGATCACAAATATTGGTAAGAATTAAACCTGTTGGTTTTATTTTTCCTGGCTGCTGTTTTTTCATGCAGCTCACAGGCAATTATTATATTGACAGAAGTGCTCAACAGTGATATGAATGTCAAGGCAGCATTACACGATTAGTTACAGACATCCAGAGCACTTTCTGACTCAATCAGCTTATTGCTGCAAACAGGTAGAAAAGGAAACCAAAGGAAACAAAATGAAGTGGCTTCACTGCTTGCCTACAGGAAAACATGGAAAATGACCCAAGGGTGCAAGGATTAAATTTGATACTCCATTTTCTACACATCCAGAAATCCCTTTAGTCACCTCTTGAAAAATATTAGCTTCACCCTTTGATTTCCAGCATGGCATACACTGGCTCCATGTCATCACATCAAACACATGCTCCAAATCAGGGATTTCACCTTCAGGACTACTGAGAAGTTTGGAGTATCCCAGAAATGTCAGGACATCACCACCTCCTGCTCTCAGCTCTGGGAGGGAGCAGAGGACAAAGCAGTGGGGACATTGACAACAACGAAAACCTTCTACCCCTTCATAAAGTCCTATGAAAATGAAACAGTTCTTAGTCCTTTTCACCCAGAGGAGAAAATAAGAGGACAAATCGAGTGAAGTCAAGTCTTTTAGGCCATATTTCCAGGCACACCTTTTCCTCCCACAACATCCAATAAGTCTTTCACCCTAAATCCGATCACCTGTGGTCAAACAGCACATCTATTTCTGATATGACCTTAATAGTTAAGTCCTGCCATTAGGTCCCTGCACAGAGCTCCCAGGGCCATAGCCAGACTTAATCTTGCAGTGCTGGTTTTGCTAATGATGAATATGCAGTTCTGTAAGTTTAATGAAGACATTGTTTCCACTTATCTCCAGGTCAGATGGCAATTGCAAAACAACTTACTTGTTAGATGGCTGTGGATTCCCTGCTGATCTGTCTGATTATTTATGCACAATGTGCATTTTCAAATAGATGCCCATATTAAATTATATGCTTCTGCCTTATTATTTTAGGAGTTTTAATGGTTTTCCATGCCTTTTTTTATAAGAAAAAAGGAATAATCACTCATGCTAATGATGTGCTGCAGCTATGTTTTACAGCTGCATCTTTAAAGTTACTGTAACTTCTTTCTAAAGGCAAATCAAAGAGCAGTGGCCTGAAATATTTGAGTTTTATCATGAAAATCAAGATGAGAAATAAGATTGAGGGTTTTTTCATCCAAAGACACAGAGTTTTTTTTTTGCTTTTCGAACTATTCTGGGAGATCCAGCCAAAACTTTTCACCCATGAGCCTTGTGCTCAGCTCAATTCCCTCCTGCACAAAGCCCCTTTGTCCCAGTTACACCTAAATCCAACTCTGAAAACTAATCTCTTCCAACACCACCAGGCAAACACATGCACTCCGTGCTGGTACCACCTTTGAGGGATGACAAAACACCTAACCTGGGTTGCCAGAGACGCCATGGTCCACTTCCAGACCAGAGTGTGTGGCTCCAAGTTGGCAAAGCCCATTGGAGTGAGCTGCATGCAGCTGGGTGGGAAGGAGAGGCATAAAGACTCACTAAGCTGCTTTGTGGGAGGTTAAAGTCTGTGTCTGAGCTGAGACTCATTGACCCACAATTACACAGCAACCCTGTGGCATTTGGTATTCAGCTTCTCCTCCAGGGACCTGGAACGTGGGGACACTGAGTTTTGAAATGAGACTCAGCCAGAAAGATCTGTGAATTGCAGGAGAATTTTCTTTCTTCTTTCGAAATGCAACTACTACTGTAACGTTATTGAACTAAAAATAACCAAGTCAGTTCGAGCTCCAAATGTGATCAGCCCATAAATAGTCGGATAAACTCCTTCCAGGCACATCATGTACTTGATTTCCATTTGCAACACGTACTAAAGCTCTGCTTATGCATAAGTAATGCTTCCAAATGGGAGATGGTAAATTTTCCTCCTTAAACATACAAACCAGTCTCACCTTACTGAGCAAAGGGACACGATGGTGCTTTAACACGCTGTGTGATCTTTGCTGTCTGAACACTGCAAGAGCCACTGCTGTTCCAGTAAAGGAGAGGTTTTAAAACCTGAATTGCCAATTTCAAAGAGCAATACACACAAAAGCAAGTCTGTGAGGAATGTGTGAGGCCTCTTATTTCCAAAGCTGCTTAAAAAAATCTTCTTTTCATCATGTTATCAACCAGTTAGGGTTGTCACTAGTGGTGTCCCGAAGGCTCACTGTTGGGGTCAGTCCCATTTAACATATTTACTGATGATCTGGACATGGGGATTGAGTGCACCCTCAGCAGACTTGCAGAGACACTAAGTTGGGTAGGAATGGAACTGTCAGAGGGTGGGAAAGCTCTACAGAGAGACCTGATCAGACTTGATCACTGCATGAGTGTCAATAAGGCTCAGTGCTGGTCCTGCCCTTGGGACACAACAACCCCATGCAGCTCCAGGCTGGGGGAGGAGTGGGGACAGAGGTGTTGGTCACAAAGGGACTTGGCAGTGCTGGTGTCAGTGGCTCAGTGTGTGCCAACAGTGTGCACTGGTGGCCGAGAAGGCCAAAGGCATCTTGGCCTGGCTCAAGAACAGTGTGGCAGCAAAACTAGGACAGTGCTCATCCTCCTGGACTGGGCACTGGGGAGGTCCCAGCTCAGTGCTGTGCTCAGCTTTGGGCACTCACTGCAAAAAGGCCATTGAGGCACTGGAGTGAGTCCAGCCAAGGGCAATGAGGGCAGCAAAGGGCTAGAGCACATGGGGAAGGACTGAGGGAGTTGGGGCTGTTCAGCCTGGAGGAGAGGCTCAGGGATGACCTCATGGCTCTCTGCAACTCCCTGACAGGGGTTTGGAGAGAGGTGAGGGATGTGTGTCCTGCCATGGCTGCAGGGAGAGGACTAGAGGGAATGGCCTTGAGCTGAGACAGGGGAGAGGGAGATGTTAGGTGAAATGTTTTCCCTGTTAGGGTGTTCAGGCACTGGGATATTGCCCAGGGAGGTGGTGGAGTCACCATCCCTGGAAGTGTGTAAGAGTTGTCTGGATCTGACACTGAAGGATATGGTTTAGGGTTCAAGGTTTCCAGCAGTGACAGGTTATTGGTTGGACTTGCTGATCTTAGAGGCTTCCTCCAACCCTGATGATTCTATGCACTACATGTGTTTGGGGTGGCAGGAGCAGCTCCAGAACTCTGAATTTCTCTTCACCTTATTTTGCACCTCTAAGTCCTAACCCTGGCTTACAAATTCAGAGCCACTTTGATGGATCGTAGTTTGCCTGCATGGTGTTAAGTTAAACAACACTCTCATTCCCCACTATAATTACTGCAAACAATTTCATCATCTAAGCAGTGCTTTGCAAGGTTATGTATTAGCTAATGCTACTTCTGTCACTGTTCATCACATGAATATTCTCTTTACCTGCTGTGTCTGTGTGTGCCTGAAAGAACTGTGGCATTTTTAATGGTATAATTTGCTGGGATGAACTGAAAATCAGCACAGCATGGTCTGCATTATTTATATGCCGAGTCCTACAAATGGCAAGGAAAATAGTGTAGAATTCCTGGAAATAAATATATTCATTTTCCTGAAACCTTGTGCACAGTAGACTGTATGTCACTGAAAGAATTTAATTACTACCTCAAAAGCATCTTCATTTTGCTAGATTTGTAACAAAAAAAAAGACTGTCTAGACACATTTTAATTCAAAGACGAAAGACTCCTTATCCACCCATAAATACCCCATGTTGATAAATCTAAATGTTGCTGCTAATCAGGAGAACATTCTTAGCATTTTTACAGCATGAAATAAATTGTAGATTGAGCCAATTGGGAATACTAATGACAGAAGCCATAAAATATTTTGTAACATCAATTAGGGCTAAAGGAAAAGGACTTGCACCGTAGATCAGGAAAATTTTTTGCAGCCCTGCTTCATTTAAGGCTATGATTCCTGAACATGATTTGGGAGTTGATTTGCCAAGAAGAATGTTCAGGAATACCTAATTGGCAGCTAGGCAATATTGGAGCTCCTGCAATTCAGCTGTAGCTGCAGAATCTGCTTCCATGGGAGGACACAGATCTCTGGAATCCACCTAAATCACCAGGCTCCAAGTGAATTTTCCAAATCCTATTGGAATCAGTAAGAGAGAACCTGATTTTGGTTAAAGCCTTAACATGGTTATGTTCAGTCCAGACCTAAAGAGTGACCTTAGAACTAGCAAACGCCTCTTTTTACAACTCAGTTTTCATCCATTCCTTATTGTTATGCACAGACCACCTCCCTGACCATGCTCCACAGTCAGATTCCAGGGTAACGCCTGGAATTTCACCAACCTCTTTTTAAAAACCTTTTGATAAGGATCTTTCCATCCTGCTGGAATTGCCATGTTAAAAACAGAGCTGATAAACAGAGGAAAAAATTGAAATGGAGACTGTGACAAGGAGAGAAGTTACAGGGGAAAAAAGCCAAAACCAGGCTTAGATTTGTATATTTTCTTCCATTCCCTCTTCCCTTTGATACAGAAAATATTTCTTTGCCTTAAAATAAATCAACCAGGAGATTCTGAACCAATATATATATGAAAGGAACCTGTTTTCCTCCTGGTGCAGAATGTATGTCCAATACCTACAAAATAATATATAATGTAATATATATATATTTATACATATATTTTACTTCTAACATCTATTATACATTATATATTTACTATAGCTATTATATGTTATATAGGA
>NW_008671832.1:0-627 GCF_000695815.1 Acanthisitta chloris | reverse complement strand
TAGCAATCCAAGAAATTCCTGCTTTTGTCTGCTTCCTTCCTTGTTCAGGGTGGAAAGCAGGAGATTATTTTTAACCTGTTTCATATCAATAGTCTTCACAGTACAGCACCACAAGTAGTTCTGTCTGCAACAGAAAGTTGAAATCTGTGTTGTAGGGAGCAAGAAAAGCAGCTGGAAAAGGATAGGGCAGGATGGCATTCCTGAGGGCAACAAGGCCACTGAATGCATGGTGGTGTGTCCCAATTAGATCTGCAAACATAGTGAAATTGGTTAAATATGCTGTGTGATTGTCACTGGACCTTATGTGAAGTCCTTGAAGGCTCCTAAGGGCACAGTATCTGTCCTTAAGTTAAAAACAATCTGTTTGTTTAACTGAGCTTTTTGTAGTGAAGGTTCCTTAGAGGGGGCAATTTCTGCCGCTGCCTCCATTGTATTCAAAACTGATTCCTAAAGCCTTTGAAGTCTGGGAAATTGTCTATGCCTAGGTATTTTTTACTGGGAATGCAAAAATTATGTCTCTAATACCAATAAATGCCACCAGTTATCCTCTCAGACAGATTTGGGTCCCTGTTCAAGAGAAGGCAAGTACTAAATCTTCCAAGCAGGTTATGCTAAGTGTATTTTCTG
>NW_008671831.1:0-2385 GCF_000695815.1 Acanthisitta chloris | reverse complement strand
CCATCCAGCCAGTTCTTTATCTATCAAATCCATTGCTCTCTAATCTAGAGACAAGGATGCTGTGCAGGAATGAGTGACCTTGATGATTTACTTAGCAAAAATTTGTACTTCAGCCAGGTTACATGCTGTGGTTACCTCAGATATATCACTTGCTTGCTGGTTTTACAGCCCCTGGAGCTCCATGGTTGCTTTCAGGATTCCTCCATAGCTTTGTTCCAGGAGTGTATCCTCATGGAAACTTAGGGCTTTGCTCACTTTTATCTTTTCACCCATAGGTAGAGCCAACTATCAACCAACACATAAACAGTACACTGACTTCCAACACTTAGCCTGTGTCCTCCTCACAGGATTTTCACAAGGTTTCTGTGGCAGTTTCTGGAATCAGTTTCAAATGAGAGATAAGGTTTGGTCTTATGTCCAGTGCCTAATTTAGAAGACTCTCTGCTTGTCTCAAGGGCTCATCTTTACCTGTCCAATTGAGGAGACTTTGCTGCTAGGAGAGCAGTGAGCACCATGGACACACACAAACCCTTCCACCATTTCAGTGCAGTCCTACCCCTGCATACCTTGAGGGCCATGATAGAAATTCTTTTGAACAAGGGGAATAAGGGACTGAAAAAACAAGACCTTAAACCTTGACCGTTTGCTGTGGTAGCTTTGTCTTCCTAAACCACAGAGCCTGATGACCTGACATGTTCGGGTGCTGCTGCAGCACAGAGGAAGCAACATGATTTTTCAGCTTGTCTATGTTTTCCCTGCAAGCTCCAAACAAGGAAGGACAGGTTGGGACTCACTGAATCCTGATTCTGCTCCTTGTTTATCTTTCTGTGCTGGTTCTCCCTCACTGTAAAAGAAGGCTGATAATATCTCCTTTCTTCCATCACTCTCAGGCTTTTCTGTTTAAGCCAGAAGGTCATCAAAGCAAGAACCATCTCTTACTAGTGGTTAGTGTGCACCTATCACAACAAACTCATAATCCTGTCTGTGACCTGCAGGCACCAACACATTGCAAGTAATACCAATAAAAACCCAATCAGAAATGTCATTGTCTAAGAGTGGCTTTATTGTCAGCCAGCAAATGAAAAAACAGTCCAGGGAATGGCACAACCCATAAAGTGAGCGAGTTACCTGGGGGCTATGCTAATTACCCAGCTCCAGAGTTAGTCAGATTGGAGGTTTTTTTTGCTTCAGCCTGTAGGACAGTAGCTCTGCTCCTTCCCCAAGCCTCACCTCAGCTTTTTGGTTCTGCTAGCTGCTGAGGGTGGGAGATGTGCTTCTGGGGTTTCTAGCACAGATGTCCACTAGCTAGGAGCAGACCAAGACCACCACCTCATCTCACACAGGAAAACCAACAGCTCTCAAACAGTACTGACTGGATTTCTATGACTCTATGGTGAATTTTAATCCCCAGCTCCTGCCCAAGGCCAGGGGACACCCTAGAGCCTGTTGTGGATGGTTCAGCTGCTCTGGTGGGGCACAAACAGCACTGAACCCCAAATGGGTTAGTTCCTACCAACCCACCTCTGTCCATCACTGAGCATGTGCCAGTTAGGAAGAGATCTATGGAGAGAGTGCTCAGGCACTGGAATGTGCTGCCCAGGGAGGTGGTGGATTCACCATCCCTGGAGGTTTTCAAGCTGAGACTGGATGTGGCACTTAGTGCCATGGGCTAGTGACCACGGGAGGGTTGGACTCAATGATCTTTGAGGTCTTTTCCAACCTGGTTTATTCTATGATTCTGTGATTTAGCTACAAGATACAGGAAGTGCTGTGCAGAACATGAGCTCCACCTTGACTGTGGGAGAGCTGGTGTAAATGCCTAATTTTGGGAGAGGGAGGTTGGACCAGATGACCCACTGTGGTCCCTTCCAACCTGATCCATTCTGTGATTCTGTGACTGTGTCACTGCTGCCCTGAGCCAAAATCAAACCAGAGATGGATTCAAGTCTCTCTGTGCCATTATTAACTATCCCCTGAAGCTATCCAGCTCCCCAAATATGATTCTTTTCAGCAACTTGCTTTGTCCTTTTAAATTGGAGTTGAGCACTGGTGAACCAATTAATCAGTGTTCTATGCAATTTAGGTTATGAACTCAATGAATTCAGAAGAGGAGAGAGACATGGAACACAGTTAAGAATGCCTGGGTTTAAAAAAGTTAGTTTGCTGCAGCCAGGTGTTGGGAGCCACAGCAGACAGAATGTATTTGAACTTAATCTTCTGCTATATTGATTTTTTTTGTCATGTTTTGCCTATTCTGTTGTAGGTGTCTCTGTAGGGTACTAACAAGGTTATTCCTCTTGCTCTGATGGCAGTGCTGCTGTGCTGGGTCACGTTTCTTCCACCAGCTCCTAACAAATGTGGTGGGGAAGGGATTGAGAGCAGCAA
>NW_008671830.1:0-10329 GCF_000695815.1 Acanthisitta chloris | reverse complement strand
TCTGCTATGTATGGCAGGACTCTTGACAAAAGATTTATTTAAAGTCACAGTACTAGTCCATGGCCAGGCTATCACCTTCAACTCTCTCATAGTAGCATACAAGCTTCTTAATATCTATTCCCTTATCTGAAAAGCAGTCAAGATGACAGATGAATGTTCTGAGTAAGTATACATATTTATGTATTTACTTAACTTGCTTTGTCACCAGTTTCCTCTCCTTACCTCCCTTTTGTGCTCTAATAAATGTCTCTCTCAGCATGACATTGTCAATAGCAATTTAAATTACACATCAGACCATGTAAGCAGCACACACATTATCAGTTAATAGGACAGGAAGCCCCAAGGACAGTGGTGCATAGCAGTCTTGCCATCTCTTCCAGTGTGCATTGCAGAGCATCATTTTTGAAGGGGCCATACTCCTCTGTTGCTGTAAGGAGATAGCTGCCTGCCACTGAAAAACTCTGGACTGGGCATATGGACTTCATTTAATAGCCAGATAACCTGTGATACATCTGATCTGTGTGGACTTCTCAGTGCCCCTACTCACAATATAGAGCTGGTCTCCTCATGGGAGAAGCAGCCCCTGGTAAAGATGAAATGGCACAAGAAGAGATACAAACTCTGTCCATTTTATGTTGTGGGTAGGAGGTAGAGAGTCCTAACTGCTTCACAACAAGCCTAACAAAAGAAGTTGAGAAAATGCCACTGACAGATGGATATTTGTCATACTGGGCAGCAAATCTTCAACAAATACATAATGTTTTAAAAGGCGCCAATAAAAGAAATTTGACTAGAGGCAGATGATCAGCAGTGATGATCACCAACATGAAAACTCAAGTGTAGGCTGGGAACTTGAATCCTCAGGATTCAAATCTAATCTGCATTGTAAAATATTTGGAGTAACTATTGGGCAAGAACTTAGAGATGGCATTGTTCAATTGAAAACGAGGTTGAAAAACCCCAACATTTTAACTTTACTGATTAGTGTTGGGTGATTATTTATCTCGAGCCAGTCAGAGAATATTTGGCTGAGATTTGAAGTGGAAATTTCATAGATATACATACTTTAGTGTGTGCCCAAATATTTCACCTCCTCTTCCTTTGGCCTATGTATAGGCAGCGGCACTTTGGCTGCCTCTGACCTCTTATGAAAAGGAGATTTTCTTCAGCTTATGCTTTGCCTTTAAAAGGATCATCTCCCCCTTTTTTCCATTTTTCTAGAGCTCAGCAGTCCAAGAGAATCAGATGATCTTTTAGAAAGAAGAAAACAAACCATGGGGAGGGCTATTTACTATAGCTCTTGCGATAACTGCCTTTTGGCCGAGGTAAAGGACTCCTAAAATCAGCAAAAATAATATTTGGTAGAAGTACCAACCAGCCTAATCCACAAATTATCTCTGTTTGCACATAGTCATTATTTCACTACTCTTGTTTTTTTTTCTTTAAAAATTATCTCTTTTCTTGAAGGAGTAAAGAACCAAGGAACTCATAATCTCATACTAATGCTAGCAGCCCAAGGAACATAATCTGCCCTTATATTTTATCAAGATAAATTCCAGACATAATTCGTTCTCCCAGACCCAAGTCTTGGCCTGTATTTCTCACAAGTGGATAATCACCCAATACAAACAAATAAAAGTGTCACCCTTCCAAATTAATATGTGACACTGCTCATAGCTGACGTTGTTCCCAAACTGCTTTTGCATCTGCAGGAGACAGCCTTGTCCTTCTCACTGCTGCTCCCTACAAATTCTATGCAGCCCATGGAGCATCTGCCTCTGAGCTCGTCATACATAGCTTTCTCCTGTTGCTGTAGACTAATGACAAATAAATTGGGTGTGTATTTTAGGACATTCCCATTTTGTAACTGGATATCTATCCCATCTTCTAACAAGAGTCATTATAATACAGACTGTCAGTGATACACGATTACAGTTTGTTTCCATGCTGTGCTGGAGGAGAAGAGAGATTTGAAGCTGAAGGTCAGAGCCTTTAAAGAGTGAAGAAACATCTCCTGCAGGTGCTTGGTTTATAATTGCCCAGGATAGAGCTCCTTTATTGAGGTTTGTTGTCACAGTAAAGTTCCCAAGAAAAACAGTTATCTTTTTTTTTTTGTCCTGGCATCTATCTAATGTCAGTGGATGCCCACAGCCATAGCCAGGAGTATGCCCTCCCTTCTGGCCTCTGATCTGAACAGCTTTTGCTCCTGCCCTGGGGAGCTGCTGGGCAGACAAAGCAGTAGGGAGCAGGCAGCACCCCAGGTGATAAAACGTCCCGTTTCCATTCCGCTCTATGGAAAATTTTAAAAGCTTTGATGTCTGAAGGCATATGCACTCCAGCAGAGAAAACTTCACATCTCATCCTCTCCCTAGCCAAGAGTAGATCATTTCTATTATCTCACAAGCTGCCTGACAACACAACTCATATAAAAATTGGAGCTATCACCATATCAGATCATGAGCCAGCTTTCCTGAATGTTGTTATTAAGGCAATTCTTAAGTGAGATAAAAATTGGTAGTTTAATAACTCTCCTTAGAAGGATGCTTGGTATACCCAAAATAAGGCTCAATGCAATTAATTTGACTAAACAATTCAGAAGAAATTATATGAATGTGAAATTATAATGGGGGAATTGCTACATGAATCATCTAATTGCCTAGATTCTAAAACACATAAAAGTATCAGGGACCTGGCAGACACCAGAATCCATAATTTGCACTATCTTATGTTTTTGCAATAGAAACTAGAATTAAGTAAACACATTCTTTGCTATTTAATTAATGTAAAATTTTTCAGATAATAGTCTTGATAGTGTACCAGAAAGCACAGCTCTGTTCACATGCTCATAGCCAAGAAAGTGCAACCATTTCCTTCAGAGAATATACTGTGGAACATGATCCTCTTGTTATTGAGCAGGTAAAATAAGCTCACTTGTAGGGCCACTCTTCAGATTCATCTAGCAATGGGGGCAGAATATGTCCTCTCATTTATGCTTTGCCTTACAGTTCTGCTGTGCTCCTGCATGGGGAACAGGTGGTGGTTGAACTGCCCTGGGCAGAAGATGCCCAGTTCTGAGCAGGCACTCCAATACCATGAGACTGAGCATGCCAGAGCTTTGCTGAGGTTTGGTTCAGAAAGCCTGTCTGCTTCACTGGCTTTGGGCAGTGTGGCAGTTAGGGAGACTGAGTAAGAGAAGTCAAGGAGAATTAATAAAAATACGGTGATATCTGAGAAGGTCTTGCAGTGAGCAAGATCAGCAGCTGCACAGTAACCTGTTATGCTCTGATAGCTGATCTGGGCATGCAGTTTCTCCATCCAAATTCAGTTAAGGTCAGAGTCATTGGGGAGAAGAGTGCAGATAGTGCTGTGAGCATTCTGCTACCTGTGTACATCCAGCACTGTGCTGGTGGCTTTTTGGAACACCAGCGGCAGGAGAGAAGCAGCAGCTATGGCCGCAGCAATGGCAGGAGAAACAGTGGAAGAAGCAAGCTCACACCTAAACAGTTCCTGATAAACCATGGAGATCCACAGAGTAGACTTGGTGACCTGCATGGCCTTCAGGCTTCATACAGCTGCCTGCTGCAACCAAAAATTTTAAATCTGGCTGCATAATAATGCACATTATGCACATGGGATGGTTTTCAGAAGCTGCATCCTTCTGTCCCATGAAGATGGAAATTTGTTTTTTAGGGACCACTTTAAAGAAATCAGACTTCAAAAATATAGTATAAATATGACTGTGAATACAGATGTGATAAGCAGGGTTCAGGGTCCAATAATACTGATCATGTTTTCTTTTAAGAAAAGTACAGAATATATTTACATCACTGACTTGAAAGATTCCCGGTAGCTATGTTGATTGATTATTGGTTCTACTTATGTTTGCAGACAAAGAAAAGTAAGAAGAGCAGCAAAGTGGTCAGAAGTGGGATAGCTGCAGGAACAGTGTAATGGCCAAGCTGTTGAAGGCTGCCAGTGCAAGCACCAGCAAAGCAGCCAAAACAGATACTTTGATATAAAGGAACACAAAGAGGTTGCAGGTAAGCAGCTAAAGGCAATGCCTCTGCCACCTTTCAGGAAAGGAAGATCCTGCTGATCCAGCGAACTGCAGAAGTTGAACCTTAGTCACTGGTGGAAAAAAAAAGTGCTGAACATGTTTGCCAACAGATTAAGGCCAGTTTCAGAGGAAGCAGAGGGCGAGACATGGTATGAATTCACAGTAGACACAAGCTGTATTGATCAAATTACCACTCTTGACAAGTGATGGGAAGGGGTAATAAAATTGGATTAAAGCTTTTGAACAAAAGAGCTGGCTTGGGTTGAGTGGATACAATATCAAGGGTGTGGATATCATGTGGAATTTCAGATAACTGTAATGATAAAAGGTGCATGTTGAGACTTTTCTAGTGCAGTAAGAGATGTTAGAAATATCAAGCAGTCGAGGAAGTCCAAGTTTGATTTAGAAGCAGGGGACATGGAATCACATTCATTTTCCATCATGAAGCTGAGTGCTGCTGTTCGATGGCTTGGAGGACATAATTTTGAAAGATCTATAGCAAAGCTTTACAGTAAATGTAAATAATATGTCATTACTAGCAAATATGTCTGATTTAATGAAAGCATTCGTCCTCACCTTGGAAAACTGGTTTTGTGAACTTGAACTTAAAACTAGTTCCAAGATGAGATGGTTGCACCTTGGACAAGGACGAGTACATAGTGTGCTGACATGTAACACAAGGAAAGTTACAGAGAAATATAGTCCTACATGTTGCTATATCCACATCAGCATCAGTCAATTCAGCATCCTTCAGAAAGGATGAATTAAAACAGTCATGTACCTTAGTCACATATGCTGCACAGCAGATGGTGAGATTATGGATCAATAAGGATAATACATCTACAATCAATTTTTTTTTAAATTTATTATTACTTCGTGGACTGAAAACAGCTTCAGTAAATGAAATAAAATTGCAAAAGACTGGAGCCAGCTCTTCAAAATATTTCAGGTAGAAATGGAAAATATTTTTTAAAAAAAGACATGCATTCAAGGTCTAAAAGCTGGTATCAAGTTCATGACTAGATATTGCATTAAATTAAGCTTTGTTTAATAGTGGAATAATCCCTGAATAGGAAAGACCAGCAATGGCATAGTGGACACTCTAGAAAGCCAGAGAAGAAAAGGACCATTTATCTATTTTAAGTGATAATTAAAATGCGTAAGTTTTCTACAGCCCTAAAATTTAGGTGGCTGGCTATAGAAATCGTCATAAACAATCATCACCATTAAAACTTGTAAAAAAACCCCACAAATGCAGAAGTTTTTTCAAACAAAGAAGTGAGCGTAGATTCACTGACCTACGTATTTAGCACACATGCACGTGCAACACACACACATTTGCACAGTAAGAAGAGGCAACAGACAAATCAAATGCACAGAAATTGCAGAAATATGATGTGCTTGCCAAGACTCAGACACAAGTCTTCACAGAATTCTGTTTGTAAGCCAATTCATATTTGAATAATTGAAATGACATCTAATGGAAATTAAATATATACAAGAAAATATGTGTGTGTATTCACCTTTATGACAAAAGCATTAATACAAAGGTACAATATTGAGATTGTCTAGGAAAACCTCTTGTCCTAGAAAATGTAAGAGCTTTGTGTTCAAAGGATTTAGAAAATAAACTCCCTTTCTGTGGAGCCCTGCCCCTTGGGATTTGGCATAAGAAAGAAAAGAGAATTTCTAAGATATATCAGGTTTTCTTCACTGGCGTATTTTTTACTTTGTTCTGAATGGAAACAACTTGGGCTCAAAAGGTAAATTTCATTGACTGTAGATTTTACTAAGTGTGAGTTTAGCAGAGAAAGCAAAAGAAAGTGAAGGATGTACTAAATATGACTGCATTTTATAACCCCTTTCTTCTTTTTCTTTTGATAAGCACTTGACAGAAGTCTATTCAGTGAAAGCTGCCAATTCTTATTTTTACCATATGTACAGATCGAGAATGTCAGAGGAAACGTGTATGGCAAATTAGGGTGAACTCTGTGGCCTGAATGTTAAATGAGAGGGCAAATTATGCAGGATTTGTCTCCCATTTCAGTGCTCTCATTTGTGATTTCTTTGGGCAGGGCACCTTTATAAGACTGTCCTGAAGATATTATCATAATGGAATGTTTTGCATAATGGAAAACAGAGTCACCTCAGATCTTCTTTTGCATGACAAACCCTTGATTAGAAAAATAATAGGATCGAAATGGAATTTGTATTTATACAGGCAGGCATCAGAGCCAAGGAGAATGGAAGCTGACCTTAATACACTGGAAAACTGACATAGGCAGATGGAAAACCTCTCTCTTTACAGTAAATTTAGCCTAGAAATAGACTGGGAAACAAGCAGGAGTCATATAAAAGTCTTCCTACGGAGAAAAGTTCCTTATTCATGAGAAAAGTATCTGTGAAATACAAAGGGTATCACACATTTTCAAATGACTCATAGCTGTTGTTACACTGTACGGCCCCATATTATACCCCTGTGAAAACATGAATGTTTTGATGTTGGACAAAATGGTAAATGTTTTAAATTTTCTATTACACATCTGATTCAATGTTGGCAACTTACAGTCTTTAAGTCCACTGATGTACAGTTAGAAAACAGAATAAATATGCTGGTTTGAATCAGCATAGCCAACCATTTACATAATGAGGAACTGGAGTATTATTTTCAGAATTGAAGACACCCATGCTCCTGTACTCATCTGAATTAATGCTCACGTCTGCATATGTCTTTATAGTATTGCTGCTGATGTGCAAATGTCATTAGGCATGTAAACCCACTGGATTTATTTAATTAGTCAGTATTACAAAGTTTATTTTGCAAACAGAAAGAAAGCAAAAAGTCTCAAAAGCATACAATAGTGTTCCCTGTACCTTCAGGAAAAGTGTGAAATCAAAAGGTAGGTTTTACTAACTCTTGCTTACTTACTAATCTAAAAACGTTGTGTGCTCTTACGTGACTGGACTTAATGTATGTTCAGCTTGGAAGACAACATTATTTCATTACTGTCAACAATTTTCAGAGCACAAAACAGTGTTGTTCTCTGCCAAGATCATATTGTGCACAGGTCTGACATTGATTTTGGGTGATAAGGATTCCAACACAGCTGGTTTACAGAAGACTCCAGTTAAACTGCTTAAAATGCCTAGCCTAAAATATGGTACCTGTGATGGAAAGATAATGTTGTGATAGTGGGAGTTCTACGTGCTGGTAGAAGTGCAGGCATTAATTACAAATGTGTGCATGCTGATTTCCATGGTTGTCATGAACTAAAGACCATTGGCCAGTCTTGACACAGCCTGGGAAAAGAATCAGTATATTGCTCTAAGAAACCTCATCTCAGTCTGATAAGGATAAAATCTTAGCCTGTCTTTGGTTTTCTGATAGCCATTTCCTCTCTGTCTCCCTCACTGTGATTTGTTGAGACGATCTTAGTCTGATCCAAAGGCTCTGAACACCCAGAACTGCTGTTAAAAGCAGCAAGGATGGGTGTATCCAGCATCTTTCAGGATCAAGCTTATCATTTTTAGCTGTAAATATCTGTGTGACTAGAGTTACATGTGTTGGCTTTGAGATAATGTCATGACTTCACTGTGGTCAAAGATCTTGAAAAAGCAAAGCATGGCTGATCTCTGCACAGTGTCTGTTCATGTTTATTATCTTAACAGTAAACTCACAGCTGATTGCAGTTTGGCCCTTATCAGTTTTTCCTTCTAGCAACAGATAAAATCATTTCAACTTGCTCAGGAACAGATCCATCTTAAGTAAGACACAGCTTTATGGAGAGCTGACACATATTACTAACCTTTATTTTTCAGCAAAAGTGCCTTTTTAATGTAAAAAACAACACAAAAGTCACAACATTTAATATAGAGAATGACGAAATCACAGAATGGCCTGGGTTTGAAGGGAACTTAAAGATCATCTATTTCCAAACTCCCTGACATGGACAGGGATCCCTTCCACTAGACCAGGTTGCTCAGAGCCCCATCCAGTCTGGCCTTGAACACCTCCAGGGATGGGACAATGGCTAATGAAATCTGGGAATTCAGCTTTTCAATGCCTGAAGAAGCAGATTTAATACCTGGGATTAGTATTGCAAATTATTTCACCTGGCTTCTAGTGAGCTATAAACAGACCACTTGATTAGAAGACTAAAAAGAACCCCCAATTTAATGATCATACATAACATGTCTACCAGGATCCCCTACCTGAATAGCAGTATAGTTACTTTGTTCAAGGAATATTTTGCAATGTATTAGAGAATTAATCTCTCCTGTTCTTCCATACTGAGAGTTTCCCAGTCAGACAAGCCCCTACTAACAGTCTGAACCCAGAAGCCCATCCATCCATCCATCCATGTTCCCAAATGCTGCTTAATTCACCTTCTCTAAAGTGCTAACAGTAAGTTCTGGACTGAGACCACATACTTAAGGTCTGTATTTGTTCCCTCACTCTGCTTTCCATTAATCAATTACTAACTCAAAGCTGCAGTTAATCCATTATGACAACAGTTTCATTTGGGAAAAAAAAATAGCATCTGTAAAAAAATATTCTGAGATAAGAATCTGAGTTGTACTAATGTCTGTTCAGTCCATGCTCAGAGGCAGCTATCGCATGCCCTGGATTACTCCCATAAACCAAACCAAAGCTAGACTCTGTAATGACACCACTTGCAAACACAGCAGTCGTCTTTTGTACTCTCTCCACTTCCAGTAAGCTTATCCTGAATGCCTTTTAGCCAACCTCAATTTTGGTGTCTCCTCTATCTAACCCAGTGAGAAACACGCAAACAAACAAATCCCGTAAGGAAGGGCAGGAAGTTGTGTGAGCTGTTACGTGGTTATTGTTACTAGGGAAACCACTTCCTTAGTATTCATGTGTTCAGCAGATCTGTCTGGCTGTGTCTCGGAGTCCCAGGCAATGTCATGAAATGAATGGCAACCAGCAAAATAAACCCAAACCAGCACAAAATACACTACAAGTGTCTGTTACACTTAAAATGAAAATCTGATTTTGGCAAATCAAGCTTAAGTAGAAATATCTTCCATGATTTCCTTTTATAACAGGAGTGTGTGTATTTGGAAGAGTGTGCTATACTCTATTCCTCTTTTCCTTAATAAAATATCTGTAAAAGCAATTGGTACTGATAGTCCAGAGTTAAAATGCTAAGCCCAAACAGCTACATTTTTTGGCTGCTGATCCTAGTTCCAATTTCACAAGCAGTATTTTCATCCAAGCAAAGGACAGGTAGAGAAAGTACACTAGTACTTTGCTTTAAAAACCAGATTGTAGTGTTGGGACTCAACAAGTCGGTCCATTCTTCTACTTTATGGGACGGGTATTTTTGCTTGTTGGTTTTTGGGGTTTTTCGAAGATGCAGCTTCTTTCTGAGTTCAGTCACAAAAGCGTGTGGCTCACAAAACAATTGGTAGAAGCATCTCGAGCAGCAGCCATGCCTCTCAATGTTCCCTGTACTCTTCCCTGCATAGTTTAAACAAGCAGCAACTTTGCTAGATTCAATCACAGAAAACAGGGCTGGAAGGGCTCTCAAGAAATCAGCTGTCCTAAGCAAGCTGTAATGTATCTAGATGCTCACCAGTTTCTTAATCTCCCTGGTGACTGGGATTCAACACATTTCATCCTTAATAGGAATTCTGTGGGTGATTAATTGATTTTGCCTCCTCCATCTTGTTGAAAATCTCAACTGAATAATAAAGCCCGAAGAAGGTACGCACACCCTCACTGAGCACTTCCAGCACCAGGGTGCCACTTCAGTGCTTGCTGCAATGCAAAACCAGCTCAGTGTAACTGCTCTCCCCAATGGATTGCAGGCACAGAGCAGGTTTGGTCATTCACCAGAGGTCTTAAGTCTGGGGCGTAGGAAACTTATTGTTTCTGAGGATCTCAATAATCCCAAGCCCAGCCAGAACTAACCATCTCAGTAGGTTTGTTCTTGCACTACAGTGGAATAAAGTGCAGTGTGCAGCATAACTGAGTATTGCAAAGTTCACTTGTGGCTAGAGGACTTTTCTAACCAGATTGTAGAATCATAGAATCAGCCGGGTTGGAAAAGACCTCAAAGATCACCGAGTCCAACCCTACCGTGGTTATTAGACCATGGCACTAAGTGCCACATCCAGTCTTGTCTTGAAAACCTCCAGGGATGGTGAATCCACCACCACCCCAGGCAGCCCATTCCAATGTCTGATCACTCTCTCTGTAAACAATCTCTGCCTAATATCAACCTAACCCTCCGCTGGCAGAGCTT